>NC_056734.1:369116859-369309359 GCF_019279795.1 Protopterus annectens
TCCCCTTATTTTTGGATTTGTCCCGAATTCTTAACCACGGAAGCTGACAGATATGCTGCTCTCTGTTTGACAGCACTAAGTGCTTTACCTGCTTTTAAAGCCAGTAAAACTTCCAAACTTTGAGACATACTACTTAATTATAAACACCAATAGAATTTTATGAATAGCTTAATACAATCCAACAGACAAAGCTTGGTACCCACACTGGCTAAGAATATACCATAACCATATCAAAAAGCCTGGATATTAACCCCAAAGCATTACTATTTCTAAACACCAGCTTAATGAAATCTTGTAATTTAATAGAACCCCTTAAACACTCCATTGCACTAACACAAAAACTATTCAAATCCCTAAACCTTATACAAGCTATGATGACATTACAACCCTTACATATAAACCCTAATCTTAAAATAAATAATCAGACTTTAAACCTAAACCACTTCCCTCGACTAATAAACACAACCATCCAAGACATATATCCATACTTAAATTGCTCTGTACAAGAAATAAGGAACCAATTGAACCTACCCAAATCATACTTACTGATCCTGAGCTATGTACCAGTTATCTCCATGACACTATCAGAAGTAATGAAGATATAGCAACTTGTAACTTACTTTGGAAGACTATCCTCTCAACTAAAAAATTTACCACATGTACCTACAAAATGATCAAAGACATTAAATTCCAGAAACATATACTGATTTCTGACTATTGAAGGAAAAACCTTTCATCCATTGATAATCATAAATTGAATCAAGTAATTAACCTAACAATAAAATCTATATCCCTTCAAAAACTAGCTTTTACTCAACTCATGATCTATAACAACGCATATTTCACACCTGCTATTCTACATAAATTTAATCATATAAAATCCCCACTCTGCCCACACTGTAAAGACCAATCTGCTGACTTACTCCACCTTTTCTGGAGCTGTAAATGTATATTTAAACTTTGGAACTCCCTTAAACTTCAATTACAAAAGGCGGGCTATCAGACATCCATATTCACCTGGGAATTTACTCTACTACATATCTTCCCAAATAATATCTCCAGAAGCCAAGCAATTGCCCTGATTAATATTTTTCTTTTAATGAAACTTTATATAGCTACCAACTGGCTTAACTCAACTAATAACTCATGGGAGAATTTTAGGTTGATGGCGACTAAACATCTATTAGCCCATAAAATAATAATTAACAAAAGGGACAAACATATTAAACTTTGCAATCTATGGGAACACATTTTTAATATCATTCTTGCATAATCTACCACAAATGATCCTACTTCATTATAATTAAGAGTTTTCACAACATCTTACATCCCTTTCTCCTAAAAAGGTATTTTTTCTCTTTAAGACTTTATTTATATTAACCCTAACGAAATTATTTCTTCTGCTATTTTGAATTTTGGAAGCATCTATGTATATAGTGTAGATAGTATTGTTTGATTGATTAACCTCTTTTTGTATTAATCTTAATGTACAACAATTGTTTAATGCTCATGTGTTTTCACTTTATCTGTTACACTTCATCTACTGCTCTATTTTAATGTAAAGAATAAATAAAAATTATTGAAAAAAATAAATAAAGCCAGTAAAACTGTTTGTGATACGATACTTTCTCCTTCATTCCTTTTTCTGTAGTTTGTACTACACAGTGCAGATAAAGCACTATTCACTATAAAGAGTTATGATTGTGTCTCCTATCATAAACTTTATTATGTGTTCTCGGCATGGATGCCAAGATTCTCCTTCTGGGCTTCAGTCTAGAACTCTTCAGAAATTAATTTCTTAGCATCCATGTTTCAAACACATAATAACTGGGTTATGATTGGAGACACAATCATAATCCTCTACGTTTGGGAAAACAGGGTTTAGTAAAGTGTTGTAACACCTAGTATGTGGAAACTATATTATTAGATTTAGCATCCTATCTGTACAAGGATCCTGGTAACTTGAAGCAGATGTTGTATAATTTATTCAATCCCAGCCTGGAAGTTTAATAAATCTTGATGAGAGTGTGAGGAGTCTCGAGGCTACAATGGATGACTTATTATAATAACATAATATCTGCTATGATGATTCATAGTATTTTGGCTTTGCAGGAAAGACTTATCTCTTGATGTTTAAAGCTTACAGTTCCACCGTGTGAGTCTGAAACGTTATCATATTCCAAATGTATGCCTTTTGTAAAAGTCAAAACTGGACTTTGGTTAAGAAAGACTCCAAGTAAATTCTAACTTTTGGATATGTGAGTTCGAGAACTGGGCAGTACAATGGCTTGATGGGGGAGGTTCCTTTTACACTGTTGATAGGAGTTCCATTTCTTTTAGTATGTGCCACATTAGCATCAATTCATATATAAATCTTAAGGTTTAAATGAAATCTTACAGAATTTATGAAAGCATTTGCATTTTATCCTTTAAATTTTAGATTTATTGTGATTATGAAGGGAAATATACCATTAATTTACAAATTCACCTACTGCACCCAGTGTATTATAGAAAAGTGTCTCCTTACACTAGAAAGAACTCTTAAAGTCACAAGTGGAAAACAACCATTTACCCATGGTTGCTTTCACTGACAGAAAGGTAAGGTCAGCACAGGCAGGTGGTGATAGTCAGAAGAACTTTTAGTCTAGAAGATAAAATTTGGAATTCCAAGATGGCTGCACATTGATTAGCAGCTTAATTTCAGTTCTCCCACTTTAAAAAAAGAAACTGAGAAACAAGAGCCAATCTTCTGTTTGCTTGAGTAAAATTCATTTACAGGCTAGTTAAGTACATTGCCTGGATGCCAGCAAAGAAGAAATTTAGAGAACCTGAAAGAAAATCAACCAGAAAAGGTGAACAGAAAACATTATCTGTGAAGAATCCAGTAGCAGTTCATCAAAAAGCAGTTCAAGCTTCAGTTTTGGTACAAGAGATGGCATCCAATAACTTAGAGGAAAAAATAAATCAAATGTAAGCAGAGATGATTAAAATAAATGAAACATTGAATAATTATATCAATTCAAATAACAAAAGGCTGGAAAAAATAGAATAAACATTAACTAGCTATTCAGATGAACTAATAAACCTGCAAAAATCAGAGGTTGAAATGAAGAAAATGCTGGCTGAGTATAAGATTTCTTAAGAAGAACTGTTTCAAAAAATGATAGAGTTAGAAGACAGGGTGTGCAGGGAAAACTTGAAATTTTCTGCTGTGCCTAAGAAACTGCAAGACACAGACTGAATTACATTTATGAAAGCACATATACATTACTGTACTGGTAGTCCACATAAGGATTTGGTAGTGCTCCTAACCTGGTCTAAAGAAAGCAGCCATGACCTGTATTAGTAAATATACAATCATACCAGCATAACAGAACTGTGGAAGAAAGGGAAAGCATTAAAAATTGGGGACCACAAAGTGTTTGTGGAAAATAATTATTCACTGTACACCAGGCAGAAGAAAAGCAAATTTATTCCAGCAATCAGGGAATGTCAAAAGGCAAGTGTGAAATTCAAGTTGCTATATCCAGCTGTCCTCAGACATATGTCTTTAGAATATTTTTTCCTGGAGGATCAAATATATTTTTGGATGCAAAACAGACTAAGGAGGAAATAAAAAAGTTCATCCCAACAAAAGGTAAGTCAGCAAACAGAAGGGGACTCTTTTCAGATAACAAAACTCATACATAGACATTGCCAATGAAACTTTTTTCTAATGTTTCAAAGGAAAATTCTTTGGTGACAGAAAAAAGCACATGAGTTGACTAGAATAATCTGGAGTACCTTGTACTTGAACCAGAGTCTGGTGTTAAGAGATGGAGATGAACAGGAAGAAAAGCAACACTGAAATTAGTGAATAAATGAGAGGCTATAAAGCATCAATTACATTTGCAAAATATGGCTTTGCAAGAAAAAGTGGCAGAGAATCACCTGACTTTTTTAGACTGTAAGGCATATACACCAGTTTATGTCATTAATGTTTAGGATACTAAAAGGGGAAAAGGTAACTGCAAGGAAAACATTTTTATTAGTATTTGTATAAAACATTTCATGATATAAACTGAATGTTGCATATAGTAAAGCAGTTTTGTGATGTAAGATGTGCATTGTGTAGTCGTGTTTTTTAAATGTGGAGAGGATATTTTTAGTGACTGTGTTAAATATATATTAAAGTAAACAAGTAGTTTTTAGTTGTATGAAATACAGGCTTTACAGTATAACAAGAGTAGAAAGGCTTGACAAAAGTAAGTTTACTGTGAGTATGCTGTGATCCAGGGTTGTTGAGGTGGGATAGGGTGTAAAAGTGCACTGATTATATTATATGTAGAATTGAGATATTCTCTGTTAATTTTACAAGGATGAATATCTTGATTAATGTTCTTGACTTAAGCTATAAACAAGTTATTTGTAAACAAGTACATTTGAAAAATAACATAAAATGTTGAAAATCTTGGAAAATGTTAAGTTTCTTACATATGCAAAGACATTAGTCTTTTTCTGTTAGCAAATGTTCCTTGGGAGGCAAGAAGTCTGTAGCTCAAGGCAGTTGTACATTCTCCATTGTCATCTGAGTGAAACTGACAAAGATTGATTGTTGGCTACTTCTACATGATGACAAGCTGTCTGCAGGTGAAAGAAATTAATTTTGAGATATATGAGCAGTCTTTGCTGAGGGAAATGTTAAATTTAAATGTACAATAGCAATCAGTTCAGTGAGAAATAAAGTCTGAAATTATGGGAAGGGAATAAGAGATAGTAGCCTCCTTAGCAGCCCTAACACTTTAATACATTTAATAGAACAGTATACACTTTAGTTTTATTTAAAGATAGCAAGTACAGTTTAGGTTTAAAAGTTAGTGTTTTCTGAAAGCATACAAGCTGTTTTTTACATCTGGGAGAGGAACAGAGGCAAGAAAAGAACAGACAGCAATTATTGCAAGTGAGAACACAGGCTGTAGCATGTGCTTTAGCATGGGTAACTTTAATTTCAGGTTAGGTAATGCCTTTGGGTACAGTTGTCAATTTGGGGCATTTGCTCATATCTGGAGGATTAAACTTTATTTCTGAAGATGTACATAGATTTGTGTGTTAGTAGTAAGTTAATAGGGGATGGGAATGTTCTGGAAATGTATTTTATTTTTTGTTTGAGGATTTTCATTAAAACAAAAAGTCTTGAACATGTGTCCAAGGCTCAAATGAAGATGGAAAAAACAACTCTATAAAAGATCAGCCTGCCAAAAATTAGTGTGTGCATGTAATATAAAAGTTAGAAATACAGATTAAAAAACTGTCATTATCATGGATCTAGGACTGTTGAATGAAAGTTCAACAGTTCAAATCTACTATCACTGAACACACTTTAACAAAAGTGCTTTCACCGAAAAAGTGCTTTCGCTTAAGTGTGTTAAAAAAACATTAGGTCTACTTTTACGCAGGGGGGCAAGCCCCCCTGCACCCCCCACCCCCTACTTTAATATTCTCATTCTGAGATCGCACTACAGTGGGGAAAGGGGAATTTTCCCTTATCTGCACCAAAGTATGACTGGCACAACAGGCATACTTACGCGAAAATGCTTCAGTGAAAAGCATTTTCGCATAAGTATGCCTGCCCATTTCCGATTCGGTAAAAATGTGCTCTCATGCAAGAGTCCTAGACCCATAATCATAAGTGGGAACAATAGTTTTTTATCATAATGGTTACTCTATCCATATTATTTTGGAATGTAAATGGCCTTACATGTATAGACAAAAAAGAAAGAGCATTGAATAACATTAATAAATGAAGTGTGCAAATAGTAATGCTGTAAGAGACACATTTGGAAAGAAATGAGCATGTGAATTTGATAAAGAAAGGATTTCAGGATGGATATGGTGCAGCAGTAGCATTGCTGCCTCACAGCAAGACTTTCTCCCATTCGATTCTCGGCTGGAGCGCCTTCTGTGTAGAGTCTGCATGTCCTCCCCGTGGTCGAGTGGTGTTTGAAAGACATGCGTAGAATGGGCATGCCTTCGTTGAAGGCTGGGTGTCGAACTGGCACCTCGGCACCTGTAAAAAATCTACTGCCAATCATTAGCGGACCAGAGTTCCGCTGTGGCAACCCCTAACCAGGAAAAAACAAAAGAAGAAGAAGAATTCAGTAGAATATCAGGGACAAAGGAAAGGGGGAATAATTATACTACATGCTAGAGGGGGTCCATTGTGATAGAAGAGTGAAAAAGACAATAATGGTAGATTTGAGATAGTAAGGGGCTACTGGCAAGGGAGGGGGATTATGCTAACATGTATTTATATTTCACCAAAAACTGCTGTTATCGTGCGTAAGAAAATTTTAGGAAAAATAATCAGCTTCCAGCTGGGATTATTACTTATAGGCAGGAACTGAAATTTGATTTCCAGTAGTGAGAATGTATCAGGGGACCTTGAAGGGAAAATAGAACAAATGAGGCTAGATTTTTGAAGAAGTTCCTGAAAACATGTAGTGTGGAATATGTGAACTCTTAGAAACTCTTGAAAGAATTTAGATATTATTCCCTAAGGTTCTGTAACAGGGGAGTCTAGATAGAAATTATGTTTCACAGGAACAAGTGCATTTAATTGAAAGCTTTAGCATACATCCAATAATTATTTCAGACCATTCACTGATAAAAACTAAGATAAAAATGCAGGATAAAGAAGTAAAATTGAGACAATGGCACTTCCCCACCTACCTGTTAAAAACAGAGGAATTTAAGGAATGGGTAGTGGAATTATCTAACAGTTATTAGGAAAGATATAAATATCTTCAGAAGTTACAGGGAGTGAGTGGGATAAAATGAAAATGAAGTTTAAAACTAGGGTAGAAATAAAAGAGAAAGAGATATGGTTAAGAAGTCATAGGAATTACTTAGAGTAGCTGACACAGGTTATAGTATTGAGTTAGGGACATCTCACAGAAAAAGAACAGGAGCAAATGTAAAATGCTAAAATGAAAATAAGGGAGTATCTGGATAATATCCATGAGTTTAGAAAGATGCTGTTAAGCAACTATTTTTAACAATAACTACAGAGCACAAGAATCTTTACCACAACTTAGGCAAGAGAAAATAGAAATGGTTGTCACCAAACCTAGGGAGCCTATGGCAAGAAAAACAACCAGAAATCTTGCAGAGGTATTAGAGATATTCCAGAATTTTTTTGAAAAATGTTATAAAGCAGAGCTATGGGGAAATCAGAAAAGACCACAAATAGAAATATTTATTGAGGATTTAATAATGCCAAGGTTAGAGGTAGATGAGGTTCATCAACTAACAGTTAAGACATTTATTTCATTGTTATCATCATTATCATCATCAACCCCCTTTTTCCCATTTTCTATATGGGGTTGGGGTATTCTATTAAATGTCACCATTTCTCTCAATTCAATGCCACACTCCTGCCATCTCTGAAACTCATGACTGACTGTTGCAGATCTTCTCTCACACAATTCATCCACCTCTTTGCTGGATGCTATTGTTTTATCTTGCCTTCTTCCTGTCATTCCCAAATCTTCTTCACCAGATTGCCCTCTACTTTTCTGCACATGTGCCTGGACCACTGTAATTTGTTCTCTTTGATCTTTTCTGTCATTGGAACTACTTTGGCTTCTGCTCTTATTTACTCATGTCTCCATCTGTTGCACAGTGAGCATCCTCCCACCCATTTCAGGCACTTCATTTCCATCACCTCTAGCTTCCTCATCTGCTCAGCCTTTATTTTCCAGGTTTCTGTACCATACAGTAGCACTGGTCAGACCACTGTTTTGTATGCCTTAATTTTTATCTTCTTTGGCATTCTTCTGTCATACACAACAACTTATACTCTATGCCAGTTGGTTGAAACCCCTCGGATTCTAGCTTTGACCTCTTCATTCAAACTTCCCTTCTCCTCAACGACCCCTCCCAGATACTTGAAGCTGTTAATCTGTTCCACTGTCTTCCTTTCTAGCTCAATTCTCAGATCCTTCTGATTTCCCCAATTTGTTGCCATTACAATGGTCTTATCTGTACTCAGTTTCATCCCATGTACCTTCAGTTTTGCATTTCATTCCTCTACCCTTTGCTGAAGTTCTTGCTCAGAGTTTGCCTGTAATGCCACATCATCTGCATACAGCAGCTTTGTTGATCTGTCTCCTCCAACCTATTTGCTAATGTAATCTATCACCAGAATGAACAACAGTAGGCTCAGAGATGAACACTGGTGCACACCCACTCCCACTGAGAGCCCTTCTATGAGATCAAGCATTATTCATACTTGAGTCATTGGGTCCTTGCACATAGCTTGCACTAATTCTACCAATGTTTCTGGGACTTCAGACAACTGCAGGACTGCCCAAATCAGCTTTTTTGGGACCTTGTTATATGTTTTCTCCAAGTCTAGGAATGCTATATTGGTCTATTTCCTCATTTCTAGTTTTTTTCTCAACTATCTGTCGTCTCAGTACAAACATTGTGTCAGTTGTGCTGCATACTGATCTGAATCCAAACTGCTCATCTTCCATCTTACTTTCCACCACTCTACATATCCATTTATCAGTCACCCCCCCCAGAACTTCCATGCATTGTGACATGAATCTGATAGCTCTGTACTGTCCTCAGTTGCAGATGTCCCCTTTGTTCTTCTACACTGGCACTAGTATGCTTATTCTCCAGTCATCTGGAATACATCTTTCTCTCCATACTGCTATGAGTACCATCAGGAGCCATTTCTCCCCTAGCTCACCTAGAATTTATTTATTTTATTTATTTTTCCTTTATATTTGTTTACCAAGATAGTGCACTAATCTGAATGGCCATTTGCAGGCATAGCCCAGGTGAATAGGCTCACATAAGAAATTAGCAAAACATATTTACAGATACAAGGATATGTTATAAAACATATACATAGTTACAAATGCAAAAAATATGCTATAATATTTAGTTCAGGGGGATGGGATAAAAACAGGGATGTATAATCAAACTTTAGGAAAGTCTCCAGGAGCAGATGTTATTCTTGTGGAAGTTCAAAAGTTAGGAGGGAAAAAGTGTTAAAGATCTGGAATATTTTGTTTAGCAGTATTTCAGAAGGTGGGGAAGCACCAACATATCAAAGAAAGATGTGCTGGATGTAATACCTTAAAGACCCATTAGACCCAGCTTCATATAGACTCATTTTAAACCATGATTATAAAGTGTTTATGTCTACACTAGCTGAAAGAATGGTAAAGGTGTTGCCAAAATTGATAGACATGGATCAATGTGGTTTTGTGGATGGGATGCAGACATTTGACAACATTAATAGAACAATGGTGATCCAGAGGGATACAGAATGTAAGAAAATACTGCTGTTGTTGGTGGAGCGTGATGCAGAGAAAGCATTCAAAAGAGTAAGCTGGGATTTTCTGAGTAGGGCAATGGAAGCATTTGCATTCCCTGATACAATAATAAGGTTAATTAATAGGAAATATGAATGATCGGATGCAATAATTAAAGTGGTAGGGTTCCTCTCTGATAAGTTGTGTTTGAAAAGAGAAACCAGCCAGAGGTGTCCTCTTTCCTCTTTGTTATTTGCATTATATTTAGAGGCACTGGCAAAGAAAATAAGGGACTCAGAAATGCAAGGATATGATTGGTATGGTGATCAAGAAAAGTTGGCATTATTTGCAGATATTATCCTTTTCTACAAGATAATCCAGAAAAACACATTTTGTGTTGTGGAACATTTTCAATCAATTTCAAGTATTTTCAGGATATACAATTAATGAAGATAAAATTAAAGCTATAGACATAACTTATGTATCCACAAACAAATTGGCTCAGCATTACCCATATTTATGAGCACATGATAACATGAAGTATTTAGGAGTAGTATGGACTGAAAAGGTTAATGTTTTGGTAGCTAAGGATATGTGAGAAGAGACTCAACAAAAGATAATACAAAAATGTGAAAAACTGGAAAAGCAGTGAAAATATTTTTAGTCCCTTAAGATTTATATATGGGTCAGGCATATTTTTATCAACCAGTAGAGAAGTTGTGGGCATAAATTAATAGATAGTTAAAGTAATTTATCTGGGAGAAGAAGAGGGCATGAGCTAAGTGGGAAGTTGTGGGCATAAATTAATAGATAGTTAAAGTAATTTATCTGGGAGAAGAGGGCAAGAGCTAAGTGGGAATAGGATGAGCCTTCCAATAAAACAGGATGGTTTAGGATTACATGATTTGAAGGATACTTTATAGCTACATAGTTAAGGCTCATATAGTACTTCTAAATGGAAAAGGTTGAAGCGGGGGGGGGGGGTTAAGAAATGAAGAGAGAGAGAGAGAGAGTGGGATTTTAGATGCAGATCCTTAAGGAGAATAATAACAATCATACAAAATATTATATTCAGAAAGTATTATAAGAACTAAGCCAACATGATAATGGGGAAAGGAAATTTTAGTGATAGGGATGACTGCAAGTAGTGGTACAAAAAATAGGCAAGAGGATGCTGGAATTTACTGTAGAAAATTGGCAAAGGAATCAAGGTACTGGGTGCAAATAATTAGACTAGGAAAGGTAATAGAGTGGGACAAGGCCAAGAAGATGTGGACAGCTAGCTACAGACTGCCTTCCCTACCAGGGACTGACATCATAGTACAGGCAAAGAATGGGATGGAGGAATCTTAAGTGCAAGACCTACTCTGGTAGAGTTTCTGTTCAATCTAGAATAGAAGCTGCTCCTAGAAAAGGGATGATTAGTAAGGCATTTAAATATTGCATAACTATAAGAATCAATCAGAGGAGGTTATAAAAGATTAGGATGAGAGACACTGGAAAATAAAACAATGGGAGGACATATGTGTGGCTCCCACATATGCAAAAAAAGTCCAGAAGGTTTAGGATCTTTGCTTCAAAGTGTTTGCGTAGGTATTTTTATACCCCAAGCAGACTTCAAAGAATTTTTCCTTGGGTAGATAGCAAATATTGGAGGTGTGATGAGGGAAGAAAGAGAAAACTGGGAACATATTTTTGGGTCAGTAATGAGTTGACAGATTATAAAAATCCCCCTGCACAGTACCCTGTCAGAAATATTGGGTGAGTAAATGGCTGTAACTAAGGAAATAATTATTTTGAGCTAGACACAGGACCTGAGTTGCCTAGACATAGTAAAGCCTTATTGTTTAATTTGTTGGCTGCCTAAAAAAAGCAATTACTAAAAAATCGAAATCAATAGCTAAACCAACTGTACTTGAAGTACTGAATATTATAAAAGAGATAAAACAACTGGAAGAGAGATCTTTAGAAAAGGAATGGAGCAAGTTACAAACTGAAACTGTGGGAACAATATATGCAGATTAATGTTCAGGAGGATCAGTGAAGTTTGAGGAAAGGCAGAAATTCAGCAATTTATGTAATGCTGGGCTGATGATAGTTACAAAGAAAGATATGTGAAGTATAATGTTTGTAAATGAAAAAGTGTTAATATTTTTTTAGTTTAATTTATGTTTTCCTGTGTCTTAAGTGATAATTTAATAAAGGTGTTTAAAAGAAAAAAAAGATTGAAATGGGTATGGCCTCTGGCAAAAGATGTTTAGTATTGTGGCTTTAAAGCTTATTTTATTCAAATGGCCATATTATACTATAATAACTATCAGGCTTGAAATGAACATGTTAATGAAAAATCACATTAAAATTCTTTTTGGAAACTGTCAAACATCATCTGTCAGTATTTCCCTAGACAAGAGCCCACAGGTCATCCTTGGTATATCAAGGACTAGTACAAGCGAAAAGTAAAGGGACTCCTAGAGCTTATAAACGATCAAACTATTATAAAGATACTGTGGGATAAAGACAGTAAACACTGAAATGAGTGAATAATCATGACAAGGGAAATAAACTGAGCCATTACAGTAGACAATGGTTTTGTATGAAGGAGGTAAGGAAAGGAAATAAACTGCAGCATTCTAGAAGAAAAATTTTGGGTAGGACTGCTTTGTACAAGGAATTGTTTTATGTGGCAAATATAATGCCTGTGGAAGTCAAGACTGTCCCTGCACTTTTAAATGTAGAGTATAAGAGGTGTTCTGCTCATAATGAAGACTGGAAAGACACATAGGCAATATTTAGTTTTAACAGAATTATGGAAGGAGTCTCATACTGAGTTCATGTTCTTCCAAAAATGTTCATTTGAGAGGAGATATGTGTTTTTCAAAAGGCTATAGACCTATTATACTTTCAGAAAATTCATTAAAGAATTTTGAAATAGCCATACTTAGACTATTGAAATAAAAGGAAGAAAATAACATTTTATATAAACAAATTCAAAATATGTAACTATGTAAATGTATTTTGCTACTCTGTAAAAATACGACTGGTGCATTTTACATGTGTTTGCTTATTGTACTTTGTGTTTTCAATGTCTGTAGTATTATTTTCTATTATCTAACGTTTCTTGGAAATATCTGTATTTTGCTATTAATTGTGCCTTTATGGAGCTTTTCTCCTTGGGTCTCCACTGAAAACAGGCCACAAGCCCAGCTGGCCCAACCTGGTTAACAAAAGTCAATAAATAAATAAAAAATAAATGGGTATTTTGACTTTGGGCTATCATTTTGTTACCATACCTTAGAGAAACATTTATAGAGCTGAGAAAGATACATTTATTGCAGTATTTGTGGCTTTTACTTTGGCCTTGTATTTACAGATTTAGATCAGCCTTTGAGCATGCTAAAAGATTGCAATCAGGAGTGATAATACTTGATTTTGAAATTTCTCTGTTAATACTTAAAATAATTGTGGGATTGTATGGTAACACTACACTGCAAGTCATTACATCATTTAAGGTGGTAAGATATCTTAAGAGAAATGGTAAGATATCTCAAGCGAAAGTGGTAAGACAGGAATGCATTTTTGTTTCTAATTTGTCCTGTTAGAATAAATTCACTTAGTCTAGAACTTTAGAGGATAGTACCAGGTTCCTCAACTGATGGATGAGTCTGTGATTGCATAGTATATGCAGGTAATGTGATTATATATGTTGTTAATCTGGTGAACATCAGATGAGTAGTAACTATTTTACAGATGCATTTCATGGCCCTGGGCTTTTCTTCTAACATTGGAAAGACAAGATTATTATTTCTGGAAGGAAAATTCTATCCTGGATTTATTTCTGTGATGTGAGATCAACATTATGCAGACTTACTGCTATTTAAGTTTCTTTGTTAATGTTGTTTCCTGTAGGCACCATCTTTAAACTCACACTGAATGCATGCCTTTTCTGGGGCCTGTGGCCTCTAGTCAGAGCAAATCACCATCTCTACTCCTCCTCTGCTGACCCTGACCAAACCGGTCCCAGCTAATACACTGCATAGGCTGCATTGAAACTATCACTGTCCAGCAACTATTATCCAAGCCTGAAGTCCATTCTTGAAAGGACCGAGAGTGTGCAGTCAAAATAGATATGTATGTGTAATCCAGTAAAGCTAGCATAAGCTAAGGCTTGCAGCTTGTAGAATCAAACTATAGGGACAGCTAAGTGTCCCTCTACACTCACCTGAAATAGGTAGCTGTATTGTTGCATACTCTGTAAAAGAGAACAAGGCTCCATAGAACCTCCAACAATACCTATATAACTGGTATGTATGACAGCTCATAATAATAGACAATCAGTTTAGCATTTTTATGTCGTCCAAAATAACTTCCAATACATAGTCTGTCATCACCCCCACCCCCACTGAAACAGGACAGATTATTTGCTTTGCTTTCTTTGTCAGACTACTCCCGCCTCCTTTTCTTCCCTTACTACAGTATCTTGCTGCTAACTCTCTAAATGCTTAACCACACATGTAAATCTCTGCTTACTCTTCCTGGGTTTGTCTACTCCTCCCTGTAATTCTTCTTTTCCCTCTCTCAACTTCTGTTTTACACTGTTCAACTCATACAGTTATATCTAAAAACCTTCTTACATTTGCTGCTTTGCTGATTGATTGGCCACTCTATTCACCCTCACTGTGCTCGGGATCCCTCTGCTCCACTACCCTACTCCCAAATCACACCCACCCTCTCCTATGCTACATTTAAATTATCCCAACTCCACCTCTACACTTCCAACCTATCTCTGTATCACAACTATCAAAACATAGCCCAATCACCACTGCCCTACAAATTAGCATCTCTAACTCATTTACTTAAGTGCTGTACCTAGCTTGTCCTTTTAGAACTCATACTACTTTAACTAGAAGTACTCTTACCCAGTAACATTTTATAGTGCAAACTAATATCTTCAGCAAAACCTAACTTGCATATTATAAAAACATGTCTCTGACTCAAACCCTATTAGTGTGCCCCCTCAGCAAATTTACACTTTCTACCAACTACCATTCCTCCCAAGTAAATGTGATTAATAGTCCAACAAATCCATACTCACTATACCAACAGTTATCAAGTCTATCTATCATCACAGCACCCACACTATACCAGCAAACCTTATTAGATTTTTTTCAGTTACAGGTATCTTAAATCTAAGTATGTTACCTTACAAACTCTAGTAAAACTGAAGCACAAATGCATTTGGCTGC
This sequence comes from Protopterus annectens, assembly GCF_019279795.1. Taxonomy (NCBI): domain Eukaryota; kingdom Metazoa; phylum Chordata; order Ceratodontiformes; family Protopteridae; genus Protopterus; species Protopterus annectens. Next base: position 369,131,411 of record NC_056734.1, read on the forward strand.
ATACTTTCCTTCATAAAATTTCCATCCAAAAAATTAGTAGAGACGTTCACCCAAACCCTGGCCCCATATAACAGCAAAAAATGTCACACTAACAGCATAGTATTACATGAACCATTCTCATTTCTTCTTGTATCTCCCAATTCCAGCCTTCTCTTCCTAAATGTTAATCTTAGCAATGTATGCAATAAAATCCAACACATACATGCTTGTATTGCCATATATTCCCCAGATGTCATCATAGCTATGGAAATGTGGCTGAAAAAAAGACATAAATGACAATGAAATTACCCCACCTGGTTTCAGTATAATTAGGCTTAACAGGAAAAAAAAGCAGGCAGGTGGCATAGCCATCACCTACAAGAATTCCCTAAATATAATTGCATATGCCCAATATATACCACAGTTTAATAATGCAAAATTCCTCATATCACGTCTTAAAATCAATACTAGGAAAATGCTTTGTTTAGCACCTATATATATATCCCACCAGGTAAAAACATTACCACTGTGGATAATATTCTAAACTGGATATCCACAGACTGGCAAATTATTAATAGCAATGCCCCATCTGATTTCATAAACCTGTACGGCTTTACACAGTTAAATACATCAGTTGCTAGAGTCCACAAAAGTACTGGTAGTCAATCAACCTTAGACTGGATTTTTACTAATAGACCCAACAAAATTAGGGTATCCAGTAGCCTTCCAGACAGCATAAGTGACCATCAACCTCCTTACACTCTTAGTAACTACAATATCTATGAGAAACATACTTTACAACCACGTTCGTAACTCAAAAAACTTTGACCAACACACTTTTATCAAATCCTTAAGAGAATATAACTGGAAAATACTAATATCTATGCCCTTAGACTCTGCTGTTTTACACTTCAATGGGATATTTCTAAAAAGTCTCAATAACCTTGCCCCAGTATGTACTAAATGGGTCAAATCCAATCCTGCACCATGGCTAACTAAAGAAACTAAGAAATTGATGCTGCAGCGTGACAAAGCCTGGAAAGAGAGGCTCAAAATAGAACACAAAATACATTTTCAGCTTTTTAGGCAACTAAAGAGCAGGACAGAATACCAAATAAAACATGACAAGCAAACATATTATAACATCCTCCAAAATAAACATCAAAACAAGCGAAAACTTTTCTGAACATCCAGACCAAATTACAATCACAACACCAACATCCAACAATAATACTGATTCAATTCCCACACAGTTTAACAACCATTATATACAGACCATATTGTCTCTCACAAACATTAATACTTCTACTACCCTCTCAGTGCCAGAAGCCTCTGCTAAATATCCTCAGCAATTTCACTTTGGCCCAGTACCTACCTCCAAAATTAAAAAACTCCTACATAAGCTAAAACCAACCACCCTACCTGCTGACCAGCTCTCTCAGACTACTTAAAAATGGCTGCAGATGCAATGGCTTTTCCAGTTTCTATAGTGATAAATATATCTATGTCTCGAAAATATGTTCCTTCCATCTGGAAAAAATCTATTATTATACCTTTACACAAAGTTGGCACATCTGCAGAGTTTAATAACTACAGGCCCATTGCAATTCTCTCTTCCCTATCAAAAATATTCATGCACAGCTTCTACATCACCTGAATTTAAATTATCTGCTCTCAGAAACACAACATGGTTTCAGACCACAGCACAACCACCACCTTCTTTCTCTTCACCAACACTATAAACCATCATAGCAACAATGTTAACATAGTGTCAACTGTATTCCTAGACTTATCCAAAGCTTTCAGCATTGTATCTCACCATTTACTTGCTGAACTCTCTTCTATAGGTCTCTCTCTGTTGTCCCTTAAATGGTTCCTTAGTTATCTATATGGAAGGCAACAGGCCCTCTCTTCCTCTCTTCCAGGTACCATAGGTGTCCCTCAGGTCTCTATACTAGGAACCCTTCTTTTTAATAGTTTTGTAAACAAGCTTCACACTGCCAAACACAAAGCAAATGTAGTACAATATGCAGATGTTAGACTTTAATGTATTCAGTCCACGCAATATCCAGACAACAAGAAATCACCTAAATTTCTTTCTCTTCAACTGAAACCTTGCTGAAAAATTCAGTACTTACGTATTATCGCAACCACATTTTTGCGCTAATGCTGGTTGCTTCTCCTTGTGTCAGCTGGGACGATTGAAGTATGACAAAACCTCAGAGGTATGCTTTCTTTAATGTGTTCTTGTTTTTAGGAAGGTTTCTCAGTTCAACTGCTGAAAAAAATAAGGTTTGAAAAATAGGTTTCGCCATTTACTGCCAGCATCTCAAGATGTCAATTAAGCAAGTCCCCCATTCCACTTAAAACACGTTCCACGTTCCTTTTTCTCAGCCTTTGCCCTGAGAACAGAAAGCATCAGTAAAGAAAAGCAAAGCAGTACCCTGTCTAATTTCTTACAAAGTAATCGGGAAGGGTAGACTGTTAAAACACGATATTGGTGGTGGGTTTGTAAAATAAGTAAGGTTTTGTACATGTTACGATTTGTGGCTAGCGTGCTCAAAAGCAGCTAATCCATTGAAATTGTGAGTGTGTGTGTGTCTAACCTCATACGCTATGACTGCCCACACTCCTTTCAGGCCAACATACATATATACATGCAGCAGCCACTGTGATCGCTCACTGAATTCAATGCTTGACGTCTTTCAAGCAAGCTAGCCACAAATCCTCAAATCTGAACCCTTACTCATTTTACAAATCCACCAACAACATCCCAGAAGAGTTTTTCACAGTCTACCCTTCCTGATTACATTCCCTTGTTGTTGTTTGACTAAAAGACAAGAAACTCCAGCACGTTGGAAAATGTGGTTGCGATAATACGTAAGTACCAAAAATTCAAGCCTACTCATTAATCCAAATAAAATGAAACTGATGCTGTTTACCCCAAAACAATATCTCCATTAGAAACAATCTGTCTTGGTTACATTAGCAAATGATACCAAAACTGAGTTAGTACCACAGACTAAATTATTGGGCATTATTATAGATGACAATCTTAAATTCGATCAACATATTCTTCAAACAATGAGAAAGACCCATCAAGAAACTTGGCTCCCTTTACAAGGAAAAACAGTTCCTTAGAGACTCAGCAAGAAAAACTTTAGCCTCATGCTATTTGCTTCTAATCCTCTTATATGTCTCTCCTAGCCTTACAAATCTAAGCTCTACACTAAAATGCAAACTATCCTCCTGTTATAACAAAGTAGCTAAATTTGCTACGAACACTGCACACCGAGCTTACCACTGCCAAGCCTTAAAGCAGCTAAACTGGCTAGAGCATAACAACTACTTAACATACTCAACTAGTTATGGCATACAAACTGACATATTTTCTTGAACAATGTCCTGCATTAAAAATATATATTATTGCCCTACACCCCCACAAGGGTCCTCCATTCTGGTGATAAATTTCTACTAAACACTACTATGAAAAATAATTCAATAAGGGGCTTGCTATACTCTTGTTACATCGCCAAGCTCTGGAACACCATCCCATCAAAAGTTAAAATGATTTATAAACTTCCAAACTATAAAATTCAGCTCAGAAAATATCTTCCCAGCCTTGGTCATGCTCATGTTCATCACCAGGTTGAGATATCTAGTGAAAGCACAAAGTCTTGTTCATCACAAACTTTTTGACCTCATCTACTTGAATCATTACACCCCTAACAACTTTCCCTCCTGCATTTGAATTAATACATTCCTTTTCACCCCCTACTTAACAACACTTCTCATCTTGCTCTTTTTTTAACTGCCACCATCCACTGCTCTACCCCCCTCATGCATCTTGTGCAACAAAGTTATAAACCTTCTAGATACACCAATTTGGAGAAGGCACCCTAAACAGAAAGAATCCTATACCATGCTCTCTATCTTATGCTATTACCGCTATCCTCCTATATAATACTAATATCATCCATCCCCTCCTACATTATTTTATAACTTACTTCATTATGTATCTTGAATGACTTGCAAACCTGTCTTTACTGAAATGAAAGAACACTAACTTTTAGTTATGTACTTACCATAACTTTAGATGTTTGGGATCCATCTCGCCTACATTCAGTACTGATGGGCTCGGAGCCGATCCCTCGGCTCCGACTCGGCACGCTATGCTATAGAGCGAGGCCTCTTATTGGCTGAGCTATTTCTTATCCCGGGATGCACCACCACTAATCCCCCAGATCTTGTTTGTCCGCATTCATGCACACATGCACAACTTGTTTATATAACATTGTCAGATGTTTCAAGATGAAACAACAGGTTTCGGACCTTCTGATATCCTCTGATCTCCAAGGAAGGGGGAAGGAGGGTGGGTTATTGGGAATGTAGGCGAGATGGATCCCAAACATCTAAAGTTATGGTAAGTACATAACTAAAAGATGTTATGTGATCCTATCTCGCCTACATTCAGTACTGATGGGACAGCGTCCCTAGCACCTAAATCCTGGGTGGCTCATTGGAAAACACTCCTGAGCACTGTGGAACCAAATGAAGCTCGTCCTCTAGATGCCACATCCAATTTGTAGTGGGAAATGAAAGTGTGCGGGAAGACCATGTAGCCGCAGCACAAATGTCACTAATGGCAAGCTTAGAATGAAATGCTATCGAAGTAGCCATAGCTCTTGTAGAATGAGCTTTGACAGAGGTGGTAAGCTCTTTATTAGAATAAGAATAAGCTTGAGTAATACAGTCCCTGATCCATTTGGCAATAGTGACCTTTGTGACGGCTTTGCCCAATTTATTGTCCGCAAAGGATACAAACAACTGATCTGTTTTCCTTGTTTGTTTGGTCCTATCTAAATAAAAACGCAATTGCCTGTGGACATCTAATGTGTGGAATATGAATTCCGCTTTGTTAGAATACTTTGGAAAGAAGACTGGAAGTTCTAATGACTGTTGTAGGCAGAAACTGGAACAAACTTTAGGGACAAAGGATGGATTTGGCCTGAGAGATACTCTGTCTTTGTGAAAAACCAAGTACGGAGGTTTTACAGACAAAGCTTGAAGCTCTGAAACCCTTCTGGCAGAAGTAATTGCCACCAGAAAGGCAGTTTTCCACAATAGAAATTTTAAATCACATGTCGCTGCCGGTTCGAAGGGGGAGGAAGTTAAGGCGCGTAACACCACATCGAGATCCCATGGAGGAGCAGGATGAGAAATCGGAGGTCTTAAAAGCGCAGCACCTTTCAAGAAGGTCTTACACAATCTGTTGCTCATTAAAGGTGGGTTTATAGATTCGTGAAAATTGGAAATAGCTGCCAATTGAACCTTGATGGTAGAGACTGAAGAGCCTTGATTGAAAAGAGAAGTTAGAAATTTCAGTACTTCTGATACAGGAATAGTGATGGGATCCAGACCCCGGAGTTGAGCCCAAATAGCAAATCTTTTCCATTTGCTAGAATACAATTTCTTTGTAGCAGACTTGTGGGCTGAAGATAAAATGTGTACAACTTCCGGATCCAAGGTATGACTCCTGACTATAGTCGGAAGAGGAGGAGCCAAGCCGTCAATCTTAAGGTGTGTAGGGACTGGTGGAATAGTCCCGACTGATGAACCAATAGGTCTGGGATCTGATCCAGGAACTATGGACCTTCCAGAGCATATTTCCGAAGATAGGGGAACCATACTTGACGAGGCCAGTAAGGAGCAACTAAGATCATTTTGCTCCCCAGGAGAGATGCCTTTTGGATCACCCTGGGAAGGAGAGGAACTGGGGGAAAAGCATAAAGCAAGCCGGTGGGCCACGGACGGGCTTGTGCATCCATAGGGCTCTTCCCCGGAGCCGGGGTGAGGGAGAAGAACTTTTTGCACTTCGCATTCACTGGAGTCGCGAAGAGGTCGCAACACGGAACTCCCCATTTGCTGAAAATCTGATTTGCAACTGTAATGTTCAGAGACCATTCGTGTGGAGAGGATAGTTCTGCTCAGTCTGTCGGCTATCACATTGGACTTGCCCATGATATGAGTTGCCACTAGAAAGCGTTTGGTCAACACTGCCCATTCCCAAACTCTCATGGCCTCTCTGCAAAGGGAATAGGATCTGGTCCCTCCCTGTTTGTTTAGGTACCAGACCACTGACATGTTGTCGGAGTGAACGGCAATTACGCCCTGAGGGAGGTAATCGTGAAGGGCTTGAAGGGACAGAAGCACCGCCCTCATTTCTAGGATGTTGATATGAAGTAGGGTCTCTTCTGGATGCCATTTGCCTTGGACTGACCTGCCCAGGGAATGCCCCCCCCCACCCCATCTGGGAGGCGTCCGTGGTCAAAGTGGCCACAGGAGGAGGTGGAACAAAGGGTCGTCCCTGATCCAGATTGGAGGGCACCAGCCACCAGCGAAGGTCCCGTTTGCAGGTTTCCGTGATCCATATGAGGTGACTGAGAGGGAGTTCCTGAAAGGACCACTGAGCTGAAAGAAGCCACTGGAGAATTCTCATGTGCAATCTTGCTAGGGGAACTAGAAGAACCGTGGCGGACATGGATCCCAATAGCTGCAGGACCATTCTGGCTGGGGCTTTGGATCTGGGAAGTAAGGCTTGAACTTGAGCCTGTATGGTTTGTATCCTGTCTGTAGGTAGATAGACCCGCATTCGGTTTGAGTCTATCTCTACTGTGATGAATCTTATGCGTTGAGATGGCAGCAACACAGACTTTGGCCAATTGAAGGTGATTCCAAGGGAATTGCCCAGTGATATCGTGGCTTGTAGGCTCCGCAATAGTAGATGCTTGGAGGTGGCAGTTAGGAGCCAGTCGTCTAGATATGGAAACACCTGGAATCCTAGACTTCTCAGGTGAGCATTCACGACTGCCAAACATTTGGTGAACACCCTGGGGGCTGTGATGAGACCAAAGGGCAGCGCGCGGAACTGAAAATGACTGCCTCCTAGGCTGAAGCGCAGATGTCTCCTGGATGCTTGATGTACCATGATATGGTAATAAGCGTCCTTGAGATCTATGGAGCACATCCAAACACCTTTCTCCAGCAATGGGAGAATGGTTTGTAGGGTGACCATTCGGAACTTGGACTTTTTGACTGAACGGTTTAGAATGCTGAGATCCAAAATGGGCCTCAAGTCCCCGGTCTTTTTTGGCACCAAAAAGAATCTTGAGTAAGTCCCTAATCCGATCTGGTCTGCGGGGACCGGTTGGATGACTCCTTTTTGCAGCAGCTTTGAAACTTCTGAGGCTGCAGTTTCCCATTGACTGGGTGGCGGGTCTGGGATTTTTTTGGACCACCAAAGACCCAGTCTCAGTATGCAGGGAAGGAGCTGGGGAGACCGTGGAGGTAGCCAAAGAAGATTTGGCTAACGCACTCCTCATAGCCCTGAAGGCGGGACCACCAGAATCCTGGGAAGGTCCCACCTCCGTGGCCACAATGGTAGACGGCACTCCCACAGCCGACGCACCGAGAGGAAGGCTTGGGACCGAAAACATCAGTCCCAAAGCGTCCCCCCCGGGGCTGACAGAAGAAGTCCGCGTACCGAACTCCGACTCAAGAGCCGGAGTTGGAGTAAGGGTCGGGCCCGACCCAAAAACCTCCATCGGTTCCACCAGCACCGGCTCCAACGGTGCCGAGGCTGTTGGAGGAGGAACCATAGTAGCAGGGTGGACCATCGGCTCCGAAGCCGAATGGGCTGGAGCCGAAACTAACTTTTGAAACACCAGAGACTGGAAAAGTCTTAGGAGCACCCTGTCGATGTCCGAATCAGACATCTTGGAGGATCTAGATGACACCGATCGGGTCCGAACCAATTTCTCCATCGGCTCCATAGGACTAGGGGACCGGCTCCGAATGGATTCGATTACTATCGGTTCCGAGGGAGATCTCAAAACAATTTCCCTCGGTGCCGATGAGGACTTCGGCGCCGAAGGGGAACAGTCTGAGCCGTCAACCCTCATGGGCTCCAAAATCAGTGGAGCCGATGAAGGTGACCCGCCTCTCGATGCCCCAGTCCTCAGCTCCAAAACCAGAGGGGTCGAGACTGGAGGCATCGAGGCAGACCGTTCCACCCTCGGCTCCGAAGTCCGTGGAGCCGATGGAGAAGCCTGCCTAGGTTTTTTGGCAGTCGGTTCCGACAGACTGGTCGGAGCCGACGCTTTTTTCTTTTTCGTAGGAGAGGAAGAGGAAGATAAAGCCTCCTCGAAGGATGGCTTAATCAGACCTTTTAAAATTAATTTATTCTTCCTCTCCTGGAGGACTCTCGAAGAAAAGGCGTGACACACGCTACAGGACTCTTGTAGGTGCTTGGCGCCTAAACAATAAACGCACGAGGAGTGGTCGTCCGTTATGGACATTTTATAACCACACCTCGCGCACTTTTTAAACCCAGAGGGTCTATGTTCCTTAGACATGCTGACTAACCCTAAGAAACAAGATTTTAATACACAGAAAGAGAAAACTAAGTAAGTTTTTTTTTTTTTTTTTTTGACAAAAAACAATTCACAAACTAGTAGCACAAACACAGAAAATGAGGGTCAAGACCCTCTAACTTAAGCAGGTACTTGACCTCTGGAAACACAAAAACGCTAGATAGTAATAGTAATAGGGGAAGGCCCCTCTAACTTAAACGGGAAACCTTCCCTTAATGAAAAAACACAATTTTCTCAACAGATTTTACCAAACACACTCGTACAACAACAATAGCTGTTAAAACAGCTTTTGGGTTCAAATTAGCAAATTTCCTGACAGGAAAAGTCTGAATAAAACAGTACTTAGCTCAGCCAAGTTTGAGACCACGTCCTAGCTTGTAAGCGGCAAACGAGATCTGGGGGATTAGTGGTGGTGCATCCTGGGATAAGAAATAGCTCAGCCAATAAGAGGCCTCGCTCTATAGCATAGCGTGCCGAGTCAGAGCCGAGGGATCGGCTCCGAGCCCATCAGTACTGAATGTAGGCGAGATAGGATCACATAACATCCTGCTTTATAACAATGTTTTTACTTCTATAGTATCAATCTATTTACTTCTGCTAGATTTTACAGCTGGAACAACTGTACAGACATATAATTGTTGATGTATATATGTCTAGAGATTGATTTAGTGATTAGAAATGTAACAAGGGAAAAGTATAAATGGAGGGAAACAATACAGTTGTATAAGTAAGCTTACCATAACAGCAGATGTTTGAATAGATCACTGCTGCCGTAGTTTTAGCTGTATGGGTTATATCATGCTAAGAATAATGGCCGGACAGTCTTTCAAAGTCTTAGGCTCCTTCCACATGCACCCAGACAGCTTGTTGCAGAGTACCTAAGTGGAGAAAACTAATAGCCTGAATACCAAATGCTTTAGGACAGTCTTGCCAGCTGAAAAATAGGGAGGCTATGGTCCTGATTAGAAAGGTAAAGTTAGGTGTAAATATACAAATCCTTATCATGACATAAACATAACACTAAAAAGGGGGGGGGTGGAGGTGCAGCTAATGCAGCAGTGATTTATATGAGCATGTACTGTTAAGGTAACTTTACTTACAAAACTGTGGTATATTCATCTTAACAACTACTGCAGTAGCCATAGCTGTATGGATAGCATATGAAATCTTATATAGATGAGGAGGAGGAAGGATGAGGGTCCAGGATCACCTTGTTCTAGACCTGCTGAAGGAATGTAGTTTGTAATGCTGTGTAAAAGTATATATGGAGGTCCAAGTAGCTACTTCTAAAATGTTTCTAGACTTCATCCCTTTCCAAAACAATGGAAGAAGCCAGGGCCCTAGTAGAATGAGCCTTGACCCTGACTGGAAGTGTGTTACTATTGCATGAATAACAAAAATAAATAGCAATGGACAACCATCTGGAAATAATCTGTTTATCCTCATAGGAAATAAACAGCTTTTTAGTTTTCCTGAAAGGTTTTGTTCTATTAAGATATACCTGAGCTGCCTGTGCACATCTAGTGTAGGAAGAATCCTTTCTCCCTGTTTTTAGGTTCTGGAAAAAAAGACAGGAAGGTGGAAGATTCATCGTAATGCAAGCTCTGAATCCAATTTAGATATAAATGGGGGATTTGTTCTCAATGAAACTGTCTTTATGGACAAAAAAAGGGTTGAATCACTTTAAGAGCTTAGAGCTCAGACACTCTGCCTGCAGAACAATCAGTAATATTGTTTTCCAAGAGATGGACACTAAAGCAGCCTGATGAGTTGGTTCAAAAGGAGGTAAAGTTTACTTCTCTAACATAAAGTTAAGATCACAGGTAGGTGCCACCTGTTTTCTATGTGGTTGCATATGTAAAACCCATTTCATGAATAGCTGGGCCAAAGACTGTAATGAAAGGGGAGAATCTATGGGCAGACATTTTGAAATGGAGAAGAAATTAACCTTGATAGATGAATATGAAAGGCAAAAGGATAATAACTCACACAAATACTGCAAAATCAGGGGGGGAGAAAGCCTGACTGGGCTTTTGTTCTTAGTGTGGCACCAACTAGCAAATGTTTTCAATTTCCTAATATACAATCTTCTAGCAGCAGGTTTCTTTGCCTCCTTTCACATCTACCACATGTACTCAGGAAGAAAAGGTACCTAAAAGGTATAAAAACTGAATTATCCATGAAGTCAGCTGTAGTTGTTTGAAGACGGGGTATATCAGATACCCCTTGTCTTGTTTGAGTAAATCCATTGTGAGAGGTAGCTTGTGCTATTTGCCACTGGCCAATTCCATAAGAAGGTAGAACCACTGTTGTCCAGGCAGAAGGGAGTCATCACAATAATTATTGCAGAGTAAGTCTGAATCTTCAGAATGACCCTGGATATCATTTCAAAGGGTAAAAATGCATACAGGAACATTCCTTTCCAAAAGAATGAAAAAAAAATCTGTTTTCCTGGCCTATTTGCAAGGAATTCTGGAGCAGAATTTCTTCAGTTGTCTGTTTTGAAAGGAAGCAAACAGATCTACTTCAGAAGCTCCCAAACTGGATCAATTCCTAGAAGACTCCCTCATTCAATTTCCATTCATGAAGGTCTGTCCTGGTCCTACTCAGCTTGTTTGCCACAGCATTTTGTTCTGACAGAATGTGAGAAGTTTAGAGGGTTAAACTGTGCTTTATTGCTACCTCTGAAGCTACCATAGTCAGCCTGCAAAGGGGGTATGATCAGGTACCCCTCCCCTTTTATTTGTATACCACATCACTGTGATATTGTCTGTGATTAGTAGGAGTGGCTCTGGAGAACCTAGATGATATAAAAAAATGAAAGCGTAAATAACAGGCAACATCTCTTTTACAGTAATGTATTTTGGTCTGTCATGTTTGCTCCTTAGGTCCTGTACTTTTATCCATATAGACACCACTTCCCATGCAAAACATCAAAACCTGATGCATCTGTTGTTATGGTTTGTGTAAGGGTAGTCAGAGAAAAGCAGAGACTTTGATTCAAGGATATCTGGTCTTTCCATCAAAGCAACTTTCTTTACACAAAGCCCAGCACTGGAATCTGGAATGTCAGAAGGAAAAGATGTTGGGATTTGTATTCAGGAACTGCTGGATTTTTTTCATATGTAATCCGGTAAAAGCAATAATGAGAATCACAGAAGCTGAGAGCCTAAGTAACATGAGGTGTTCTCTTTCAGACTTCTAGGAATGAATGGGGAATCTCAGGAACAGTCCCAAGTACAGCTCTACTTTGTCTTCGTAAGGAATTAATGTCTTTTGTGTGGAGGTATTCAGCAGGTAGCCTAGGAACACTGTTGTATCAGAATAATTTGAGGAGGATTTTTGAATGTTGATCTGGAATCCTAGGTTGATAAGGAGGTTTCTTGCCCACGTAAGGGACTCCTGACACTTTGAGAAAGAATCTGCAAAGATTAGTAACTCATCTAAATAAGGAAAACATTGAATACCCTGCAGTCTGCAATGGGCATCTCAGGAGCTATTCCCTTTGTGAACACCCTTGAAGCAGTAGATAATCCAAAGGGTAATGCAGAGACCTGATAGTGTAACCTAGGCACAGAAAACCTTAGAAAACTTCTGAAATCTGTGAAAATAGGGTATAATGGCAAGCATCTTTCAAGTCTATAGTTACAAGCAAACTTGGGTGAGGAATGAATGGTAACATAGTTTGTAGGGACACAATTTTTAACTGTAGAACTTTCACAACCAGACTGAGAAAGGGCAGGTTGAGAAATGGTCTCCAAGTGGGACCCTTCTTTGGTTCCAGAAAAATTCTTGAGTAAAACCCTTTCCCTTTACAGATCTGAGGGAATCATTTGGTTGATGACTGGGGAAAACAGCCAAGACTGATTTGGAGGAAGATAATCAAAACAGGTCAAGTTTCCTCCACAAACAGACCTGTACCCAATGGAATCCCTAGGGTTCTGTTCAGGGACCTCTCCTGTTTGGCATCTACTTTTCTGATGTAAAAGCCAATACCAAAAGGCTGACTAAGTTTGCAGATGACTGTAAGGTAGGAACAGTAATTGAATCTCCAAATGAATTAGCCATCATGCAGGAAAATTTGTCTTAAATTAATAAATGGTGCTAAAATCATGGTCTGAAACTAAATGACAAAAAATGCATTATTGTATCCTTCGGGGAGTCCTGCACCCCCCGGGAATTACCACATTGACAATATGCCACTAAAAGCTGACCCAGTTGTTCTGGATTTGGGAACTTATCTGGACAGTGACCTAACCTCTGACCACCATGTGTCTTTTGTTGTCAAAAAGTCCACCTATATTGCACACCTTATAAACAAACAGATTGTGTCTAGATCTAGGAATGTCATTGCCCCCCCCCCCCTTTACTCAGCCTTTGTTAATACAGTCATTGAAAATAATGCCCCCATTGGCATGCATCTGTCCAGACACAAACAACAACTGTAACACCCACAGAGATACCTCATTAAAAGGATACAAGGTCTAAACAACATGTCCTACATGGACCAACTCAAAGCTCTGTCACTATACATGGTATCCTACAAACTGATAACAGGTGACCTGTGTCTGGCATACAAGGCATCCTTCAACCCATTACTGATGGATTTACTGCACATCAACAAGTCAAATGGCATCATAAAAACTTGGTCTAGGGATCCAAACCTCTTCTGCAGCATCAGCAGAACAATTTGGATGGACAGATATATTTTGCAGAGGATACTGCTGCTGTGGAACACACTCCCCATCCACATAAAACAATGTTTATCCCTGTCCATTTTCAGGCACTACTTAGATCTATGGATAGGAAAGAGAAAATTTACCCCAGGACTGCCCCTGTACTACTAATGGACAAAGGCAACTCATAAATACTTTATCCATGCATGGGTCTCTTCAAATTATCTACGGTATGATCCCAGTTATTGTTATTAAGGGTAGTATATAATTATTGACCATGGAATAGGTAAGGCCAAGCTATAACCAAATGGGATAAGTTATTTTGAGCACAAAAAGAGAACATGGCTAGGCTTAAAATGGCCATCAAGAACAGCTAGCTTAGTGCTTAGTTATGAACCTATGAACATATTAAGAGGGGGAATCCCCTGAAAAGGAGGAGGGAATTCCCACTGCCATCTGTAACCCTCCTGAACAATGGTTAGGATCCGCCTGTCTGAAACAATCTAATGCTAAAAAGAGAGATGACGAACCAGGCTCTGGGACAAGTTTAAAGAGTGGAAGGGTTGGAAGGAGGGGAAAGACAAATGCTGCAGTAGTCATTCCACATTATTAGATTTCCCCTTTTTTGGAAGGTTCCTTCCTTTTTCTTTCAACCTTCTTGTGACTTCTGTTTGTTAACGTTCTGCTGGAACTTCTTATTTTGCTTTTTGTAAAAGGAACTTGAATTTTCAATAAAGGGTTTAGCAAACTTGGAGAAGGAGGGCTAAAACATCTGAGTGACCACATGGATCAGTTTCCCTCTTTTATCACACTGTTCGCATACCTGAGTATCAGAAGGACTAAACGAAACCTCTTTATTCAAAAGAGAATTTACATTTTCAGATTTAGCATCTTCAGAAAACTTCTGTGTATGCACCCAAGCAAACTACCTCATAGCAGAAGCTGCTGCCCTGAACACAGAATCAGCCCAGTCATAATAACCAGAGGCGTGACTAACTCTTGTGGCACCCACTGCTGCTCGCCAAATTAGTTCTCTCAACTCTCGATGTGAGAGCAAAAAAGTCCCTTTGGTGCTTCTCAACAGTAGAGGAGTGCCAGGTCATAACATCTGCCCCATGCACCTCACGCTTTCTATGTGAGGACAAAAAAATAAAATAAAATAAAAAGGCCTGTTCATCTGGCACTCCTTTGTGAGAGCTAAAAGAAACAAAAATGAACAAAAAAAAATGGAGCTGCCAATTGCACCCCTAACACATTGAGGCTGACCCCTTTACCCCACCCTACCTATGACACTGATAATAAGACTTTAAAGAATGTTTATATACGAGGGAAAAAATTTAAAGAATTTAAAATGGGCTTACTTTCTAAAGAGGGAAAACAGGTTGTAATGTTCCTCATATTGTCAAAAGAAGTCGCCAGACATTTTAATATGTGAGCCTAATAATTTAGAATTACAAAGACTAAAGTGGTAAAAGAGTAAATCCTCTTCCCAGCTCTGTCAAAAGCTTGCCCATCCTTATCAAAGGGAGAGGAATTTGCATTAACTATTTTTTTCAGCAATATTTGATAGAGAAATAGCTGCAGGATCAGATCTGAGATGAAAAAAAAAATATTTGTAAGATCGGGGAATTTTATAAAGTCTATCTGCCTTGTTAGGAGTTGCAGTATAACTGTCATTGAGTTTGTAGGCAATATCAAAACATCCTCCAAAGCTGACAAAAGAGGAGGAATAGTAGCAGGGTGGTGAAATTCAACTTGTAATAAATCATACTATTTCTTCAAAGAAGATGGAATAAATATCAGACTGTTCCCATCAAAACATCTTTTTCATCCTAGATATAGTTTCTCAGAAAGAAAATTCCTTCTTAAGAGATTATGTAGAAACAGTTTACTCAGCTTGCGTCAGGTACTCAGATGAAAAAAATTAAAAGCTGTCTTTCCTCATCAGCCAGAGAATCTTCAGAAAATGAGGGAGCTATCTTACTTTTCCAAAAAAATTTGAGTCACTCCTCAGAGGTTTAAAAGCCTGCAGCAAGCATTGATTCCATCCAATAAACTCATTGTTATTTACAGAAATACAATCTGAAGGAAGATGAATGTTTAATTCTCTGTTTCTTTTTTTTCTAGGGACATCCATAGTAGGGGAAAGTTTCATGGATAGCACTTTACCCCAAGGACCAGGTCTCTAAGTCCAGCTATGCAGGAATACACTCACTGCTGCCTCCCCTGAGACTGCTAAGAGTAGTTCACCCACACCTGGCATAGGCACCTGAACATTCACAGTGGATGTGAATGACTTCCACTCTATGGTGGCTAAATAGGCTACACCAAAGGGACCCAGAGAAAAAAAGTGAATGGCATGAGGAACCAATAATGGCTACAGTAGAATCACTCACCAGTGGCTGAGGTACAGACTGATCCTGCTATGTTGGCAGGGCCTCCTTTCAAGTTTCCTTGGGACCAGAGGAAGGCAGAACCATGAGTCCGGTGTGCTGTTTCATGATTCTATTGAAAATAGAGACTGATTCACAGCTAGCACAGCTAGAATGAGTCAGTGGTAGGTTAAGTTGTCAAAAGTAATGTTCATAAGTAAAATACACAATGACGATCCCAAAACACTCTTACCCCCAATAAAATACAGTAAGCCCCTTAAAATAAGCACAAGTTTCTCCACAAGAAGTACTTAAAATAAGCCCAAACAGTAAACGATAAAAAGGTAGTCTGTCTGACCAGTTGGTCTGGTGACAGTCCTGTAAACACACTAAACTAAATGAATTATATATTTTCTCACTAAAATTAGTACATTTTACTTAAAAAATAAAAGACTGTGGAAAGTTTTCCCCAGGGAGAACTAATCTGCCCAGCGATGAATGATTATAATCCAGTGGTCGATCCTCTGAAGCCCATAAAAAGAGTGCTGTCTAAGCGCAGCAAGAAAGTACTGAAGCTCTGCTAGTTTTCTCCACTTGGAGCTCTTGCAACCAATTGCGTGTGCACATGTGAAAGGAGCCCAAGGCTATGGAAGACTGACCTGATGTTATATCCTTGGCAGGATATAACCCATATAGATAAGGCCACTGCAGCAGTTATAATAACAAACAGCAATATTTACATTTCTCTAGGACTAAAAACAGTCAAAACTAAGTTGACCCATTACAGTCCTTGAGAATACATGGCATGATGCATTCTATAGAAAATGGCCCACATATGAAGATTGTCAAATATTACTGGGTTTGTAGAGCTGTTATATGATTATTATAGTAAATATTCTCTAATTCATTCCATATTTTGGCTTGTTGAGAAGCATCATTCCTCTTAGAGCAGATAGAGGATGTTGCATTAAAAGTAATTCACTTAAGTTCTACTGGCAAATTTTTGCTAGTATTTTTTCTTAGGACAAGATATGAATGTAATCTTCCTATGGCATCATGATATATGAAAGTAAACTTTTAATATGTGTTTTATTTGATTACAAAATGTATGCATTAAAAAGGAACACATTTTAGTGCTGCCTTTGTCCTCACATATATTATGAAAAACTCAAACTTCTTACATTTTAATTTATCTTGAGAGACAGCACTGCTATCAAGTTGTTTATTATTTACTGCGTGTTTCTAGGCGAAGGTAATTATTTATTACTGAAGGAAACATGATTGATTTTTCTTAATTAGTATAAAATGTTTATTTGTGTTGGCCTGGTGTAATTTCTGTACTTACGTCATAATTAGTAGCAGTTTTAAAAAAAAATCTGCTGGAATTCTCTTCTATTTGCTTCCAAGTCAGCTGCTTGAAATGTTTTCACATGCTAGAAAAGTCTTCCATGTTGTTTATAATAGTTTTTTATACTTCTTTCATTATAACAAAAAGAACAAACATTCACAGTATGGTATTGTATTCAATTCATTAGATCAGGAAGCTTAGTCATATGAGATGTAGTGGTACCAACTCCCAGATGGCACGCATTGTCATTTCTGTATTCATAAAGAAAACACTGTCTCTTCAAGTTCTGTTTGAATCAGAGCTGTTATTGCATCTATTCCCCTAGACAGGTACCACCCTTCTTGTAGTACAATACCTTACTGTAAATAAATACAGTAGTATGAACTATTTGGTAAAGCTGAAACAAATAAGATAATTCACTTGTACTTTTCATATATAGGACAGTTAAAATAAAATAAAATTAAAAGCTGTTTGCTAAACATGATAGTGTTTCTCCTCTTTATGTAAATCTATACCGTGACCCAATAATTTTACAAATAATGAAGGACATAATTTCAATAAGTAAAAGTTCAATTGCAAAAATATTTTTCCCTTTTTGAAAAATTTATGAAGTGGGATATAACATTAGCTCTCATCTAAAGTATCAACAACTTTGCTTTAAAACATGGAGAATACAGTATACCAGTCATTTCTTGCAGTGCTGAAACTTGCTTCTTACTTATGTGTGCTTAAATACGGATTACACCTATCGGTGAGAAAAGCTTAAGCAACACTAGAATAATTTCAAAGAGATTAAATATTTTTAGAAAGCATAAACATAATGTATATGCAGGTTCTGCTACAAAGATAATTCCTACACTTAATGTGTGTAAATTAGTAAAAGTGAAATGGGTGGAATTATTAGTAAATAAAGACAAATGCTATGTGAACAATATTATTACAGCTATTTACTAATTATTCTTTTCTATTTATCTGCAGTAACTGGCATATAGTTTCAATGCAACTTGTATGTATCTGTAAAAGTGATTCAGTCCCTTAGAAATTACCGCATATTAGAAATGTTGTACAGTTCAATTGTTTTTTGTAGGAGGTTAAAAAGAAAAAATGTGTTTCAAGAAAGTAAGCCACATTTAAGTTGTTATGTAAGTCATTAGCTTCTGATATAATTTAATCAATACTATCCAAATAGCTGTCATGGTGTGATGATGATCACGGCCTCCGTCTGCTAACAAGAACAGCTGATATCTCTCTTATTTTTAATCTTCAGCTGTGCCTTTCATAGTGGTATCCTACCAGCTGTGTGACAGTCTAGGGTTTGAACAATAGCACTTGGTCAAAATGTGCACTCATTGAATTATCAGTGAAGGTGAGGATTTCCTGCTGCCTTAAGATGCACTGACCTCAGCTGATTATATTAAGTCTAGGTTATAAAACAAAGCTGAGTGGTGTGGGGGAACTGCCCTCCTTCAAAAAAGCCATATTGGAAAGCAAGATGATCACTTTGCTTTTAGATTGCTCATTTTTTTAATTTGCTGGCTTTAAAGTAGCTACCATGGACTCATTGCTGTCAAAATGGTTATGCTGCCATGAACTGTGGTTTAATATATGAACTACATGGAAGTAGGTTCAGTAAATCATGCCTCAAAGGCAGAAAAACAGCTAGACAAATGTAATTTTGTACAGACTGCATCAAAACTGGAACTTTTCCAAAACAAGCGGTTATCAAAATGTTGCTAATGCCATCAATGTATATTTAAAGGAAAAAGAAGAAACCTTGCCTCATTTAGTATTATACAAATGAAAACCATCTAGACAAAGATGATTTCATGTGTGGCTGATAACATAAACAATTGCTATATATCAAGATACTTCCCTGCTATTGAATCATTTTAAGAGGTCAGAAGCTGGAACATATTATAACTTCCATGTCTGTGATCATTTGTGCGTACCTTTGGCTCTTACCACCAGCAATTGGCAGTATAACACCAGCTGTCAGTCTTGACTTCTGACTGTTGCATCGCAGCTCTGGGCTCCTAGCATTAATCTTATTTTGTGGACTGTAAATACAGGCCCTTATACAAGCATAAATCAGTTTAACTCCAGGGTCACCACCTTTGCCAATGTTAGTAAGTAGTTCTGGTGTGGGTGGGTATCCAGTGAAGAAAAGTGAACTATTGCAAACATCCCGATATTTTAAAAAGAAAATATTTTATGGCTTCTTCTTTAATATTACAGGAGGTTATGCTACTGTAATCCCAGTACAAAAGCTGACAGCCAGGTACCAGTGTTCCTAGAGCCAACTACTTCTGTGAAATTAAGTTTTTGAACTGGTATCAAGTAATTTAATTAAGTAGCTGCTATAAGAAGCAAATAGACTAGTAAATGTATTGGTGACATTCACACGTTTAGAATATATATGAGAAAACAGAAATAAATTATGAGCAGTATAAACTGAACTGTTATCATTTTGTGTTGTTCTAATTCTTTATTTGTAAATTCTTTGCACTCTAGAAATATATGTTTTATCTTACTATCCCAAGAAGATGCAATTAATTACTGTTTACTACACACCCTGGTTATGGCTTGTAGGATAAAACATTATCAATCAGAATTCAAAGACATACTAATCAAGAAGTGAAAAAAAAGGATGGATTATTATACACTGTTGTGATAATGCCAAGCAATACCCAGCCGCTATGCTCAACTTAATTAGCACTGCTCTTCTGGTTACTGACTTCAGATATCAAGCAGAATTTTCTGCTGTAGCATTTCCATAGCTCAGATTACCTCTGGTGAGGTATTTACTTCAGGTGCATAACCATCTTTTTGTCTGCGCAGTTCTTCAGCCACGATGCCATGCAAACTGCCCTAAAGTGTTAATGTTTTCAAAAGTGGCGCAGTTGTTTAAGTATGAGATTTATTAATCTTCTCATTATTTGGCCATGATTTCAGGCCTGTTACTGACAGTTTTTTTTCTGTTGTTACCCCCAGAACATTGATTAGCTTTGCCTTCTACTTGGCCATGGGATAGAATTATAAAGATCTTCATCTGGATTGCCACCTATATTTAGGGTTCTTTTAATCTCTGTTTATTCATCTGTCACATATAATGCACAGTTTAACAGCTCAATAACATTTTTTTAGTATTAGAGGGTATGGGGAGTTGTTAATTGTTCCTGGGGTGATCTCACAAGATTTTTGTCATAGACCACAGCACAGAAAGAAAAATCAATTTTCAGTCTTTGGGAGAGAAGGCATTTCAGGAATCGATGATGAATCGAAGAACTTAAGCAAGCTTGCTGGCCCATCCAGTCCACACTCACTTGCATTGCAGGATGCTCGGAGGGAATTAAAGGACAAATGCAATAGGATAATGACCAACATAACCTAAGAAAAGAGATGACTGAATTAGAAAACAAATGCATCTGAGCACATGTACACGGAAATACAGATTTTGCTGACAGAAAAGGACATTTTGTGGTACCTCTTTTCTTACCTTTTGTATAGTCTGCAGATTCAGATTAATTAACATGTTAGTTTCCCCATTTCTTTATTAAACTGCTTTATACTTATTTGTGCATTCCTGAACTCAGCCATTGTTTGTAAACCTACTCCCTCTTTAGGATGGCCATTCCAATATTTTAGTGCCATTTATTTGAAGTACTTCATTCTGTTTTCTCCATCAGCTTTGTATAATCCAAATGTTTAGCAAATTTCTTAACTTCTCCAGTCTTGTTTATGGGCCAGACTCAGACTAAATGCTTGTAGTGGGGGTAGAAACTTGCTTACTAATCTAACAGAAATATGATTCAGATACAAACTTGTATCTGTCAGCTGGCCCTTAGTATGGCCCAATAAGAAATGAGCATCATACAGTACAACAGCACTGTGCCTCATTCATTTCTGCTGTGCAGTGAGCATCAATGTCATTGGCAGCAATGGAAGAGATAAGACAAGATTACCGAGGAACACATTAGAGCAGCACTCTGAAATCTTAATTGAATAGTATAGAGGGTGTTCAGACACTGTTATTTATTTATTTATTATTTATTTGCATTTGTTTACCGGGATGGTTCAGCTGGGCTAGAAGTGCCCATTTTCAGTGGAGGCCCGGGGAGAAAATCTCCACGTATAAGACATTTCACATACAATACAGAATTTACGTTAATAAAGACATTTAGTACATATTATTGGCAGCTTACACAATTGGTGAAAAAGAAAAAACAGTACATAAGTAATCATTCTCAAATCAGAGCTATTATACAAGTAATACAGAGTATATACATGAGAACATTCCATATGAGTAGTTTTCAGTTAGCAAAATTTATATAGGACACTTCATGGAGTGGGTGCAAAGCAGATAAAGGAATTAAGACAAATAAACAGCCCACAATAAGGCCAAGGTGTTCACAGTACAAAAAACACAAAATCCACCAAGAAAGGCACCAGAGAAACTGGGAAGTTTTTTTAGCGTAGTTAAAATTTAATGTTCGCTATTTGTCCCAAAGACTTACTCAGAAATAATTAAATTACACTGACAATACACATTTAAACCCTTCAAAACCCTTTTATCCAATCATATTGTCTTACTAATAAATCAATGAAACAAATAATAATGCATAAAAGAGAAGTACAGTTCGGAAGTAATGTTGGCTTGTATTGGAGTAAGTTCTCACACTGAAAATGTACTTCTTTCTCAGTTATCTCTGCATCTATCCGTATGTGAACAAGATTTAATGGCTGGAGCTATTGGAGTTGGTAACTCTATTTTTGTTTATAATTTGTCGGACTTTGACATCACTGATGAGCATATTAAAGTTTTGAAGTTAGGGCTTAATTTCCAGCCTAGCAGGAGGGCCAATGTTACAAAAACTTTGATAGAACTGAAGTTATATATTCGCAAGTTAAACTTAAAGTATATATTGAATGATGTTGGTCATAGTAAGTGCAATTTTATGTTAAAGCCGTCCACCTTTAATCCTGGTTTAGTTCACACTGTTAAGGCCTTTGAGGCTTTTTGTGAAAAAGACATTAGAAGTTTGTTATTAAATCAACAAAGGAAAATGTTTTATAATTTGGACCTTAAGGAGAAGAAAGCTTTGCATGAACTTGTTTCAAGGAAAGACCTAAGGTTCATGAAGGCCGATAAAGCTGGGTCTATTGTCATTATGAATTTAGTTGATTATATAGAAGCTATGGAAACTATGTTAGCAAACTCATTGGAGTATAGGAAAGTTATGAAATTTGAAGTTGTTAAAAGCTATGCTTTTATCCACAGTACATTATATGATTTGTTTATGAATTCTGAAATTACTAGGGAAGTGTTTGAATTTTTCTGTGTAGATAATCTTAAGGTGGGAGTGATGTTTGGAATTCCCAATTAGACCCATTATATCAGCTTCAGGTAGCTGTACTGATTGTATTTCTATGTATTTGGATTCAGTGTTGAAATCATTAGTTAAGCAACTTCCATCTCACATAGCTGATTCGTGGGATTTTTTTGATCAATTAAGATCCTTTTTTTCTTCTTTAGATTTGAATTTTGATAGATTATTGATGTTCATAGTTGAGGGTGTTTCCTTATTCACTTGTATCCCTAAAGAAATTGAGGTTGATTATGTAAGATGGTTTATGGGGAAGCATACATGTTTAAGTAATAACAGTATTATTACTTACACTGCTTTGTTAGATTTATTATTGGATAACAACCTCTTTTTGTTTAACAATCAATTTTACAAACAACTACAAGGGGTGGCTATGGGGGCCACTGTTGTCCTAAGCTATGCAAATCTGGTTTTAGGTTTGTGGGACATGGAAATATTGGCACAAATTAAATTTTCAGAACAAATCGTTTTTTATAAAAGGTTTGCGAACAATTTGTTTTTTATAGTTTACAAGGACAAGTTTGATGTGAATGAATTTGTGGAGCTTTTAAGTGCTAGTACGACATTTTTAATGTTCATGGTGGGTGAAAGAGGTAACAAGGTGTCCTTCCTGGATGTTGATTTGGTTATGGACACCAATAAGAATATGCGTTTAAGTAGTATTCATCGTAAAAGCACTTTTTGCATAGTTATGTCCACTTTAAGAGCTGCCACCCTTATTTTATGAGGAGAAACATTCCCAGAGGACAGTTCATTCGAGCATCTCGAATGACAGTGGAAGATTCTGTTTTTTTAGAGGAAGTTAAATTTATTAAAGAGTTGTTTTTAGAAAGGGGTTACCCTGGTGACCTACTTGATAAAATGGCTCAAGAGGTTATTTATAGGAGAGAAGTAGATTTTCCTTCTATTTTGTTAAGAGGTTTTGTTAAAAAAGAGTAGAATGATGTATCAAGGGGTATTGATATTAATAATCACAATCTTCTCCTTGCAAAACTTTCCAACCTAAACCTGTCTCTCTCCTCTCTCAATTGGTTCACTAGCTACCTCTCCAATAGACAACAATCAGTTAAATGGAAAAAATGCCACCTCCTCATTCCTAAACACCCCCACTGGTGTTTCCCAGGGTTCCATACTAGGTCCCCTTCTCTTTAATATTTTCATAAATGATTTCCACCACTCAATCCCCAATACAAAACTTATCCAATACGCTGACGACTCAACTATTATCTGTACTGCCACCTCCATCTCTACACTCCTGAAAATAACCCAAGATGCATTCGCAACCACTGAAAAATGGATGTTAGACAACCACCTAGCCTTCAATGCCTCAAAAACTAAACTAATGGTATTTACCCCTTCTAAAACCCTCACATTACACAGAAATACATTCTCCATCACCAGTCAGGACAATACATCTCTCAAGCTGGTATCTGAGGCTAAGCTATTAGGTGTCCACATTGATGATCAGCTTAAATTCAACTCCCACTTGCAGATTAACATAAAAAAACACCAAAAACTAGGCATGCTCTACCACCATAATCACTTCCTAACCGCCCCTACTAAGCTCACTCTCTCTACCACATTTCTCATCCCTTCACTTCTCTATGGTGCCCTACTCTTATCCAATTTACAATCTTCTATTAAGGCAAAACTCTCCTCCTGCTATAACATAATTGCCAAATTTGCTACTGGCCACAAGTCATCTTCACATCACTGTGTATCCCTTCAAAAACTTCAGTGGTTAGAACTCCCTAACCATCTCTCCTATATTCAGCTAATTCATAATAATATTCAGCAACAAAAACTTATTTTCAACTCCTCCCTCTGTCCCTCCCTTTCCTCAACCTTTAAAATGCACCTCCCAGAAAGACTCTTAAGATCTAACAACCATAACCTAATTGAACTATATAAACCCAATCGTCCCCCTGGCAAATATCTCTTGTCCTTTGCACTTGCTCGTCTATGGAACTCCCTTCCACCATCCATCAGTACCACCACAAATCCCTTTGCCTTTAAAAAATCATTACACTCACATCTAACATCTCAATGGGAATGCTCCTGCTTCCACCCTACATAATTCCATTTCCTCTAA
The DNA here is from genome assembly GCF_019279795.1 of Protopterus annectens. Lineage (NCBI taxonomy): Eukaryota > Metazoa > Chordata > Ceratodontiformes > Protopteridae > Protopterus > Protopterus annectens. The sequence continues at coordinate 369,155,694 of NC_056734.1, forward strand.
TTCACTCTCTGGCCTAGTTGGCATTACTTCTTTAGGTAACTTTTGCAGCATGATGTTTTTCTTTCAACTTCATATCCAAATGTATTTTATATTGAATTGATTTCATTTAGTATTACTACCCAGTGTGACCTATAATTGTCATTGTAAATATGTCTACCTGTTTTGATCTATAATTTTTATTGTAACTCTGCAATTCAAATGTAAATGTAAATGTGTGTAACTTTGTATTTTTTGGAGCTTTTCTCCACGGGACTCCATTGAAAACGGGTTCTTCTTGGCCCAATGGACTATCCTGGTAAACCGACTGCAAATAAATAAATAAATAATAAGAAGGCAGTAGGTCCTAGATTTTGTTTGGACATGAATACAGATAGTAAGTTTATTCGTCAGATTATCAGTGACAACTGGAAAGCTGTTACTGGAAATGCAGATTTAGCAAAAGTTCTTGGTAATGGCCCCCACTTTGTTTATAAGAAAAATCAAAACTTTAAGCATATGTTAGAAAACAAGAATTCAGGGCCACCCCTTGTTTGTGGTAAAACTGGGAGTATGTTTAAATGTTCAGGGTGAAGAGCATGCAGATTTATTTCTGAGGGTCCCTTTGTATTTTTGGAACACCTATATTACACCATTCCAATTTCTGGAAAATTGCATTGTGGTGCAATGGGAATAGTGTATCTTACGATGTGCTCAACATGTCCAGGTGTTATGCTGGTATGTCCACCAGAAGTTTAAGGAAAAGGGTATTGGAACATCTGTACACTATAAAAACAAAAAACAGTAACAATGCTCTTTATAAACATTCTTTGACTTGTTCTAACTCAAAGAAGTTTATTTTTTCAATTTTGAAAGTTGTTAAACATTATCTTAGGGGAGGGGACTACAGACATTATGTAGAACAGAGAGAAGCTGAATGGCAGATTAAGCTTGCTTCTTATTTAGCCCCCAGTTTAAATGATATGGTGAACATCAAATGTTTTTTTAAAAAATAGAAAAATTACTACTAAAGCTAATATACAGGGGTAAAAGCCCTTATGTTTTTAAGTCATGAGATTTTTGTAGTATGTCTTTTATGCATTATTATTTGTTTAATTGATTTATTAGTAAGACAATATGATTTGGATAAAAGTTTTTTGAAGGGTTTAAATGTGTATTGTCAGTGTAATTTAATTATTTCTGAGGAAGTCTTTGGGATGAATAGCGAACATTAAATTTTAACTACGCTAAAAAATCTTTCCAGTTTCTCTGGTGCCTTTCTTGGTAGTTTTTGTGGCTATAGGAATTAATTAGAGACTAGGTACTTAAAACTTTTTACACATTTAGGAGGTGTAATAGCTGAACGATAGGCTATATGAGTCCTGTTGCAGGAATCAGCAAAGTCAGTGGGTGTTGTCACAGATATAAGTGGTGGCATGATATTAAGGCAGTCTGTGAGAGTACCTGAATGTCTCGCCTGGTTCAATGGTAGGTCTATAAGGTTTAGGAAGAGAAGAAAGTAGACAGGAGGGATCAATGGTAGGACAATGAGGGTTAGTAGAAGAGGGAAGTGGACAGAATGGAGAGGCAGAGTAAGTAAAAAGAAAGGTGAATGTGAAAGGAGGATGCCAGAGTAGTAGAGTGGGGGTGAGAATAGTTGTGATGGTTGAAGCTAGGTTATATGAGATGTGGTGTTAGCACATGTACACAGCCAAGATGAGGAGAGGTATTGTTTCAGAGATGTCTTGAAGAGGGTTACTGAGTGGGTGGATCTAAGTGTTGGGGGGAGGGAGTTCCAAAGTTTTGCAATAGTAAAGGAGTAAATCATCTGGCCAGCCGAAAGTTTGGGTTTTTCTACATTTACGAACACTTGGTTGTTGAATCAGAGTGGTCTGTTAGGATGGTATAGAGTAAGTATAGAAGACTGAGCAGGGCACATGGATGGATTATGAATGAGTTTGTGAGTTGTAGTTAGTTGGATAAAGGTGAGATAGTTGGGGAGTTCAAGCCATTTTAGGTTGTGTAATGATAAGCAGTGGTGGGATGAGTAGGAGGCATTACTTACAAACTTAGCAGTTTTGTTGTAGCAGGAGTCTAGTATGGACTTTAGAGAGGGCTGAATGTTGGTGAGGAGGGGGCACCATATAAAAGAGATAGTAATAGAAATGAAAAGGCAAGGGAAAGTCAGGCTGATGCACTGAGTAGATGTTTGTGTTGGTAGAGAGCGCCAAGCTTTTGATGTGTCTTTTTGACATTGGACTGGATGTGCATGTCAAATGTGAGGTTTTCATCTATGATGACACCTAGGACTTTTGTTCTAGGTAAAATGTCGATGGTGGTACCATTTAGGGATTGAATGGTGAAGTTCTCTTTTTGTAGGGGTGTTGACATTTTGGAGGCAAAGATTACTAGTTTGGTTTTGTTGGGGTTCAGGGCAAGATGATTATTAGACATCCAAATTTCGGTGGAGATGAGGGCATTTTGGGTGAGATGGTGTAGTTTTGAGGAGATGTTTGCAGTGCAGATGATAGTGGAGTCATCTTCATACTGGATGACTGAGCCTTGAGAGAGTGCAGTGTGGAAGTTATTGATAAATATGCTAAACAGAAGTGGGCCTAAAATGGAGCCTTGAGGAACACCGGTGGTGCGTTTAGGAAAGGGAAGTAAGAGTTCTGCCATTTAGTTGATTGTTGCCTGTTAGTGAGGTAATTAGTGAACCAGTTTAGAGTTTGAGGTGATGTACCTATGTTAGAGTTTTGTTAGAAGGATAGAGTGGGATATAGTATCAAAAGCTTTAGAAAGATCAAGAAATAGTGAAGATACAATTTTACCAGTGTCATGGGCTCGGTTGACAGTGCCCATGAAGGATATGAGGCCAGTGGTGGTACCATGTCCTGGCCTAAATCCATGTTGGGTGGGGGAGAGGATATGGTTGTGAGTCAGATGGTGAAGAAGTTGAGAATGAATACATTTTTCCAAAATCTTAGAGATGGGTGATCGTATAGCAATGGGATGGAAGTTGGTGGTGTCTATGTTGGGCCCCCCATAGTTGAGGGAGGATATACGCTTTTTTCCAGATGATGGGCATATAGGATTATTGGATAGATCTGTTGAGAAGTATGCTGATAGGATAAGCAATTGAGTTGGCTGAGATGTGCAGGTATTTGGCAGGTATAAGCCACGGTGGTGCAGCGGTAGCATTGTCGTCTCACAGCAAGAAGTTCTCCCTTTTGATTCTCGGCTGGAACGCCTTCTGTGTGGAGTCTGCATGTCTTCCCCGCAGTTGAGTAGCATTCAAAAGACATGCGTGAATGGGCGTGCCTTCGTTAAAGGTTGGGCATCAGGCTGGCACCTCGGCACCATAAAAAAAACTACTGCCAATCATTAGTGGACCGAAGTTCCGCTGTGGCGACCCCTAACTGGGAAAAGCTGAAAGAAGAACAACAACATTGTCAGGGACATTTCTGCATGGTTTGAGTTTTAGAAGCAATTTTTTAATAGTAGAGGTGGGTATAGGTGACAGAGTAAAGTTGGGAATAGGGGGTGTACTGGTGTTAGCTGTGGAGGGGTCTGTGGTGGACATGGTCTTGGAAAAGGTAGTGGTTAGACTGGCTATAGTATCTATGAAATAGGAGTTGAAGATTGAAGCAATTTCAATAAGTGTTTTATTGGGTCTGGGCAAGGATTATTACTAGAGCCTGGGTTTAATAAAGAGTTGAGATAGCTCCAGAATTTCTTTGGGTTTTGTTTGTGTTGATTTTGTAATGTAAGGTAGTGTTCTTTTTAGTTTTGTAGTACTAGGCACTTAATCTTGTTTCGGAGCTGTTTCTACTGGGCGAGGTCAGATGGGTTTTTGTTTTGATGTGTCCCTGCATTTCATGAGATCTTTACTGTCTCTTGTTAGCCAACTGGCATGGTTGGTCTTTACTCTCTTTTGTCTAAGGGGAGCGAGATTGTTTAGTATGTTGAGGAAGGGTGAGTTGAAGAACTCAACTGCCTCATCAAGGGGAAGTGATTTTAGAGCATCCCAATTGATGCTAAGCAACCTTTGGTTAAAGCTAGATGGACAGAACTGGGATTCATCTCTGGTAACCCTGTACTGATGTTGTACTGATGTTTATTAATTGTTGTGGTACATTCACATTGTATAAAGGCTGGTAACTGGTCACTTCAGTGTTCACAACAGACAGCAGACAGCAAGGCAGACCATCACCCTGTAGACAAACTACATTGTCACTGCTTTAATAGAGAACACATCATCTTCTACTATGCATCCTGTGTAGGAGAACTACATTGTTTGTATTTGATGATGGTGGACACTAATTCCATGGCACATAGCTTCACAGGCTTCATGCACTAATGTAGAACTGCATTGGCTATATTTAGTGATGATGCACACTAATTCCATGACATAAAGTATTACAGGCTGTGAGCACTTCAGGAAAACTGCATTGTTTGCATTTGGTGATGATGCACACTTATTTCATGGCACACAGCATCACAGGCTGCATGTACTAAAGGAGAACTGCATTGGCTGTATTTGATTATGGGGCACACTAACTCCGTGGCACAGGCTGTGTGCACTGAAAGAGAACAGCATTGCCAATGTTTACAGATGTATGCTATCGGCTGCTATGTCAGTAAGTTGCCTGATGACTTACTGAGTTACATTATTTGAACTTTATTGCTCAATATTATTAGTGTTCATTTCTGTTTGTTAACACCATATAGGAGAAATGTCTTTTTCCTCACATTATAGTGTTTTTTTTTTTATTCTCAAGACTACATTCTTCTAACAAAAAAGTGAACCAGTTTTAGTTTTTACTCAGCTGAGAATATTCTCCAAGGTGAAGCAAAGTGAGAGTGAGAATGATAAAGTATGAGGTATGGAGCACTGTTCCCCTACAAAAAAAAATGCTTTTATTGTATTTGTGTATGCTTTGCTTGAAAGAAACTATAAAGATTCAAGTGAACATGTCATAGAAGTGGTGGTCTTAAATTACAAGAGTCATAAGTGTGAAGTCCGGAAAAGTGAGACTGAATATGCAGAAATAGGGACTTACATACACAAATCATTGTCTCTCAGAGTATTCCTTTTTCCCCAAGGTATGGTTACCTCAGAGATAATATATATAAGTAGTAGAGGTAAAGAAGAACAGTGATTGTCAACATTTACTGGAGTTTTTTTCATAATTCCAGGAGTCACAATTACAGGTCTCAGAATTACAATAGAGTGCTGTGTGTAAATTGTTATGTACTGAAGCTGTGGTGTTTCATGCAGCTGAAGACAAGAACTTTAGTCTAGAGTTGTTTTAGTTTTGAATAGACATGGTGGAACCTTGCAGGTTGTATTCTCTAACCAATTACAAGGATTCATCTGAAGGCATTAAGGCCCATGATAACAAATGGCACAGTAGTAACACAGTAGTAACATGTTATGACTGAAACTGCATAAGTCAGTGGCACAATCCAACGTCACTGAAAATACAAAGAAAGCATAAACCAAAAGCAATGATGTTGAGGGGGAGGGGCAAGCCCATCTGCACTCATACCCTTCCCTTCTTAAATATGTTAACTTGTTGCATAACTAAAGTAAAAGGTCAAGGATCACCTATATCAAAACTTCATCCTACTCCCCTTCTACTGAAAGAAGATCCTCAAAACACTGAAAATAAAAGTGCAACAGCAGTTCAACAAATCAAAAACCTTTAAAACATAAAAACAACACTGTTACATAAGATGACTGACAGTTTCTAATGAAAACATAAAAAATAAATCACTTGTTTCCATGGTCATTTGATTTTATTGACACTATATAGAAGACTTAACTAAATGTGTCACTGATTCAACTGCATTTCCAATGACAATGTTCTAAATGGGATTCCTGTGGCAGTCCACACTTTAGCAATATGAATCTTGAAAGGAACAGGCAAAGTATCTGAAATGGCTAGTGCTCAAATTGCAGAAGTCTACATACATAATACAGAAGTGCACCTGACACTGTGATTTATTGATGAAACCTCACAACTGTGATTTACTGAAGGCATTTAGTTGGCTACCCATTACTAAAACTACTCGCTCAGAAATAGCAGTGACGATGGACCTGAATTAGTCAGACTTCCATTTGTTCTAGCAACAAGAAGGAAAGCTTTTTCCAAAAAGACCCTGCCTCATGGAGTAAAAGTATTCCACAAAACATCAGAAATGGAGCAACTTTCAAAGATTTCAAAACTACACTAAATGAATTTCTCAGAGACAGTGGCTAGATTAAGTTGGCCATCTGTCTTTAATACATAAGAGTTGTAGTAAAACCTCAATCAGGATCTGCCAGTACATAAATTCTGTACATATCCAAATACTTACAAATAATCTGCAAATATGCAAACATTTATATGCAAGAGAAGTGATATATCTGTTTACTGCATGCATTATAATACTGTTCTAGAAATAGAAATGCCAACTGCATACTTTTAACATTTTTTCACTATTGTATTATAAAGTCACTATATATTATATTGCAATAACTGCTTTTCACTATTTTACTGCATAACAAAAAAGAACATGTTCTTCCATGTAACGGTTATGTATGAACATGTCAGAGTGTGGGAAAAAAGCTATTCAGATATCCATGCAGAATCAGATTGATGATGTAATCAAGGAGATGAAGGGGAACTTAATATCAAAATTGTGTACCATTAATAAAGAAATCTACAGAAACTGGAAACTCTTGTTTATGGATATGGACAGCAAGATACAAGCAGTGAAAATATTTTAATCCCTTTAGTTTTATATATGAGCCATGGATGTTTTTATCAACCAGTAGAGGTGTTGTGAACAAAAATTAATAAAGACTTGAAGGGTTTTATCTAGGAGAGGAAGAGAGCAACAGTCAAGTGGGATAAATTGATCTTTCCAATAGAACAAGGTGGTTTGGGATTACTTGATTTGAAGGGATATTTCAGAGCTACACAGTTAAGGTTTATATACATAGCACAAGCAGAAAGCTATAATTGAACATGGAAAGGGATGCTGAAACGAGGGGAAGCTCAAGAAATAAGGAGAGACTGAGATTTTGAATGCAGATCCTTGAGAAGAATAATCAGCCGCGGTACGCTGCACTACAGTGTAAGAAATAGAAAATTAAATTAAGGACCTTGCATGGGAACAGATCTCACAGCCTTCTAATGTCCTAGAATCAAAAATCAAGTGTGAATGTGTTATGGACTTCCAAGCGAACAACAGCTAACTTTCAGTTTTCCCAGTGTGAAAACATAAACTGAGAAAAGGGAGCACCATTGAAACTGTTATTTGGGTCAAATTCAGTCACTTACAAGTAATTACACTGCCTGGATACCAGCAGAGAAGAAATTCAGAGAACCTGAAAGAAAATCAGTCAGAAAAGGTAAAGATAAAACTCTGTTTGGGAAGAATCTTGCAGCTGTTCAGCAAAAAGAAGTTCAAGTTACAGCTTTGAAACAGGAGATGACTTCCAATAATTTAGAAGAAAATATAATGCAAATGTACTCAAAGGTGTGTAAAATAAATGAAATACTGAAGAAATATATCAACTTAAACATAAAGAGACTGGAAAAATAGAAGACGCTTTAACTAGCTATTCAGATAAACTGATAAAACTGCAAAAATCAGAGGCTGAAATGAAGAAAAGACTAGCTGAACACGAGGCTTCAAAAGAAGAGCTGTTTCAAAAAATAGTACAGTTAGACAACAAAGCATATAGAGAAAACCTAAGAATACCCGGGTTTGAATGAAAATGTCTCTATTGTAAGTATACTCAAATGTATGGCTGTGGAATTATAAGTTTATTTAGTAGTCATATAGTCATGCAAAGATTTTGTTATTTTTTTATTCATATATTTATAGATTTTAAAATAGGAAAAAACTCTATAAGGTTTTATATTTTTGCAAGACATTGAATAATTTATGTGTGTGTGTGTGTGTGTGTGTGCGTGTGTGTGTGTGTGTGTGTGTGTGTGTGTGTGTGTGTGTGTGTGTGTGTGTGTGTGTGTGTGTGTGTGTGTGTGTGTGTGTGTGTAAATGCTTGAAATGTTGGAAAATAAGGAAACGTACATACAAGTCTCTGATAGAACTTTAGAAGGCATAATGGAAAAGGTTTAATTCTTGATTTTTGACATACTCATGACTAACATATCAGGAGAGTTGTTTTAAGTATTCCAATGTTCTGAATCCTGTGATTCCAATACTATATAGCCTTCCGAAGATGCATAAAAATTTGAGTTGACCACCTATGAGACCTATAGTTTCGGGCAAAGGTTGCGTAACAGAACCTGTATCTATATACATTGATAAGACCTTATGCCCTGTACTTGAGGCTAGTCAGACTGTTTTGAAGGACACAAAAACTTTTTTGAATAATTTTTATGCTGTTGAAAATAGTTTACACATTATCGATTTTTTACTTGTTACTATGGATGTTGAGTCATTATTCATTGTTATTCCCAATGCATGGGAGGTACAGAGTATCAGGGAATATTTGGTCACCAAAAAATGTTTAACTTTTGATAAGATTGATCTTGTGTGTGCCCTTTTAGAAATTGTTTTAGAAAACAATGTTTTTGTGTTTAAGGATAATTATTATCTACAGAAAATTGGCGTAGCTATGGGCATAGCTTGTGTGAATAGCTACACCAATTTGGTGTTATTACAGTGGGAGGAGATGTATGTTTTAAATAATAATAACTTCATATGCCTCCTGCTTTGGTATGTGAGGTTTGTTGATGACATCTTTTTTCTTTGGAATGGTTCAGAAGATTTATTATTAGAATTTGTTCAGTACCTTAGTAATACCACATTTTTCCTTAAGTTTACATTTAAATTCTTTAGGGTACAAACTGACTTCCTTGATGTAATGGAATAGAAAAATGCACTGCTTTGTAAAAGTAGTATGCATCCTAGGCATGTACCTAGAAATGTTCTTAATGGGTAGGTGTTATGGGTTATGAGGTTGCATAATAAATAACTCTCCTTGATGGGAGCTCTTAATGATCTTAGGAGTGACTTTCTAGATACAGGCTACTCAAAAATAGAGATAGATGATTGTGTCACTCAACTCCTCACAGAAAGAGAAACACAAGGCAGACCTTATTTTTCAGAACATAGCAGGGATGAGAGGTTGCCCTATACTAACCGTAATGATACATATGTCAGAGTCCCACTGACTTATTCTAGTAATGTGAATACTGTATGTAATGTTATTAAGAGGAACTGGAATATCCTAAAAGCCTCAGAAGAGTTGTCTGGTATAATCAGTGAGACCTCTCTGTTTTCCTTTAAAAATAATATGTCTCTAAGGAGACAATTATGTTATAGGACGAGTGTAAGTAAACCACTAGTTAAGTCACAGAGGCAGCAAACATACTGATGTAGGAATTGTGCTGCATGTAGTTCCATTTATGTAAGTCCTCCTTTTTTGTCCATGTAAAAAGGAGTAGCTTTAGGATGCAACCTCTATGCAGACTGCTCTGCTAGGAATGTCGTATACTACAGTTTCTGTATGGGATTCAATGCATTCTATATAGGTAAAACTAATCATTCCCCAAGCCAACGGATTCAGGAGCATTTAAGGGATATCAGAAATGGTACAGAAATTAGCGCATTAGCTAAGCATATTAAGGAATATGGTATTAAGCATGAATTTAGGTTTCTAGTACTTGAAATTTTCAAAGAGAGCCTTAAGAAGGGAGATATTAAAAACAGGACAGAGTTAGCCAAATTAAGATGGATTTTGTATTTTAATGCAGATAAGGTGCCAGTTATTAATGATGTTGTCTCCATCTCCATTAAACCAGTCCTACAAGCACATATACTCCCCCACTGATATGATTTTAAATTATATTTTTTATGCCTTCTTTTAAATTTGCTTTATTACACTGTTTTTTAGTTAATGTATAGGTATACTTATATATGTATGTCTGAAAGTGTTTTTGTCTGAGTGTTTCTTTAAATTATTGGAAATTTTAATTATCTGGAATGTTAAATGAGTGATTTGATACTGTTTCTGACTGGTTTGCAGATTTTTTAAATACTGAACTAATGACATTATTGCATTTGAGTCTGAAGAAGCGGCCGTGTTGGCCATGAAAGAGCTTGCTTGTTAATAAAATTGTTTTACATCTTGACGTGGTTGGTCCTCTTTAGTTTTATTTGATATTTACATTGTGTGTATGCTCCAAACCTGGCTATGAGAAAGCAACCTAGACCTTTAATAGTAAAGATGCAACCCTTCCAGCGGAAGGAGTTGATTCTGACAAAACTGTGGCAGAAGGACAAAACACTAAAAGTGGGAGACACCAGAGTGTTTGTGTAGAACAGAGGAGAGGAGTAAATTTATTTCACTATTCAGGAAATGTTGAGAAGCAGGCATGAGATTCAAAGTGCTGTACCGAGCCATCTTCAAAATATTCTTCCCTGGATGGAGAAAATCATTTTTTGATGAAGTACATGCTAAGGAGGAAATACAAACACTTGTCCTTATGCCACAGTTTTGTCAGAATCAACTCCTTCTGCTGATAGGATTGCATCTTTACTATCCAAACTAGCTTCTTCTAAAAGTTTGTCCAACAAAAAGTGAGCTGTGAAACAGAAGGAGTTTCTGCTTCTTGTTCTTCTGGTAATAAAGACCACAGAGAGAGAGTGTAGCAGTGAAAACTTTTCCAATGTTTCAACAGAAAATGCTGGAAAGAAGGAAGGAAGCATGACAGCTGACTACAAGAATCAAAAGTACGTTGGAAATGAAGCAGAGACAGGATTTGGGAGATGGAGATGAACAGGAATAAAACCAGCATCTTGGAAAATGACAAATGTGGGATTACAAAGCAATAATTATATTTGTAAAAATATAACAGAACAAGAAAATTGGGAAATTTGGACTTTGTTGGAACTATGGGGGATTCTAAAGTATATGCCCTATCTCATGTCATTAATCTTTGGAGAAACACTTAGGGGAGGTGAAGAGGAGGGAGAAAGTTAACTGTAAGTAAAACAAGGAAAATCAGAAAAAAGGAAGGTGAAGACTTTGAAGCCACAAATATGTACAATTTATTGAGTGCTTTCATCCTGTTTCTATAATAACAGACTTCTTCAGAATAGTAAAACACACCCCTCTTGGCCTTAAATAAACACATTGAACTACTGATAATAAACCAATAATACAATTAACCAATTAGGTAAAAAGTCATTAAATTGAAACTTAATAACATGTCTACCATATAAAGGCACTGAAATGCATGTATGTTTACAACAAACATTGTAACAACACCACATAAAGAGTGATACAGTACTGTATAACACCTGAAAAACCTTTAGCTAAAAAGTGTTACCATAAGTAACCTTAACAAATTTAGCCTAACTTTATTCAGCCCATTATAAAAACTCAGCTGCCCTCAATTTTAAAACACTAGACAAGGAAACAGCTTCATTCAATCCAGGGTATTGGGCAGCATTGGCCTTAAGCTGCCATTTGAGTTCAAGAAACTCTAAATAGTTCTCCACTGGACCACCCCTTTGTCCCAAATCTACTTGATTGATAGCTATGAATTTCAACTTGTGCCCAGGGTTCTCCAATACATGTTTATAAAGAGCATTTCTACAGTCTTTTTTACTAATGTCATAGTTCTGTTGGTAAATACATTTCCTAAGGCTTCCTTCAGCAAGGTATATTACTTATAGGGGATTACCTATAGGGGACTGGAATTTGATTTGCAGCAGTGAAGATGTGTATGGGAGTCCCAGTAGGCAAAGTATAACAAATGAAGATAGACTGTTGAAGAAATTTATGAAAATATTTGGCATGGAAGATGTGAATTTAGTACTAGGAGATGGGAATGAATTTACATATTATTCCCCAAGATACAATAACTGGGGTAGACTAGACAGAACTTATATTTCACAGGAACATCTGCATTTAATTGAATGTCTTTATACACACCCAATAACTTTATCAGATCATGCCCCAATACTAACTAAAATAAAAACACAGGGTAATGAAATAAAAATGAGACACTGGATCTGTCCCTCCCATCTTGTAGAGAGAGAGGAATTTAAGGAATGTGTAGTGGAAATTATTCAGGCACTATTAGAGAAGATAAAAATTTCTCCTGAAAATATAGCTAGGGAGTGGGATAAAATTAAAGTGGAATTTAAAAATAGGGTGGAAATAAAAGAAAGGGATATATGGTTAAGAAATAAGAATTATTTAGAAAATCTGACAAATGTTAAAGTATTGCAGAATAGGGGGAATCTCACAGAACAAAAAGAGGAGCAACTGCAGAATGCTAACAGAAAATAAGGGATGACCTCGATAATATGCATGAGTTTAGAAATATTGCTGTTAAGCAACTAATTTTTGATAATAACTCTAGAGCACAAAAACTTGTAGCACAATGACTCAGGTAACAGAAAGCAGAAAGGGCTGTTGCCAAGCTTAGGGAGCCTATAACAAGGAAGGCAACAAGAGATCCTGTAGAGGTATTAGAAATATTTCGGGAATTCTATGAATGTCTGTATAAAGCAGAGAAATATGGAAATCAAGAAAAGGTACAAATGGAAATATTTATGAAAAAAATTAAATATTCCAAGGTTAGAGATACATGACGCTCAATTACTAACAGTTAGGATAGGAGGAGATGAGATAAAGATGGAGATGTATAACCAAAAAGTCACCAGGAATAGATGGCATTCTTGTGGAAGTTTGGAAGCTAGGAGGGAAAAAACTGATAAATATCTGGAAGGTTTTGTTTAATAGTATTTTAAGGGGAGGAGAAGTACCAACATCCTGGGAGAAAGTGGTGGTAGTTGTAGTACCTAAAGAGGGTAATCAGAGCAGACTTGCATTGAGAGCAATTTTTTTGGCATCTGGCCCAAGATGTATGAAAAGAATATAGAAAAAAAGTAAAAATAATGTTACATAGGCATTTTTTTCTGAAAAAGAAAGAGGAGGTTTCCCCTCATTTAGGAAAAGAAGCAAAAATGAGAGAATGAAGGATGGATGCTATCTTAGATGACAAAGTAAATATCAAACACAAACAAGGAGATATTATGGAGGTGGTAGAACATTTTGTAGAGAAAATGTATAAAAAAGAGGAAGCAAATGGGAAAGAAGAAAGAAAGTGAAAAAAGACTGAAAAAGTAAGGATTTTTTTTTGAAAATTATATAAAATAGAAGAAATAGAAACAATGATAAAAGAAGATAAGAATGAATTAGTGCCAGGCTTAGATAGTATAAGCTATGATTATCATAAAGAAATTAATAAAGGCAACATGTAATAAAAAACATTAACTGAATGGATGAAGAAAGATACAATAAAAGAAGAAGTGGGGAATGATAACATATATATGGAAAAGAGATGAACAAAAAGATATAAAAAACTGGAGGTTTGTATTGTTAGAGAATACCAACTATAAAATATTTATGAAAATGCTACAAAAAGGATTAAGATAGTATTGGATGAGGAAGTAGGAGAAGGGATTTATCATGTAAAAGAAAGAAAGGTAAAAGAGATGTTAATTATAGTGAAAGAAGTAGTTAGTAGTGATGATACTGAAAGAAAATAAAGAAGTTAGATTGATGGCATGTGACATAGCTACAACCTTTGATAAAGTGAACCATGAAGCAATGTGGCTTAGGCATATGGCATAGGATAAAAATATTAATGTACTGAAATGTTATGAAAATTCACAGTTATAACTGGATGGATGAGAAAAATAAGTATTAAGAGAAGAATGAAACATAGATACCTGATGCATATGTGCTTATTTGTCTTAGCAATGAATGCAGTAGAACAGACATTTATGCATGAAATGAGGGTAGCAATATGTGAGATGGAAGGAAATGTTATATTACCAATATGTAAGACATGTGTAGATGATTTAGTTTTAATAACAAAAAAATAAGGGCTAGATAAGCGAGACTGTAATAAGGATCAAAAAGCTATTAAAAGTTGGTCTACAGTTAAACAAAATTAATTGCAAGGGATTCAGTGAGATAAAAAATAAATGGAATATATTTCACAAGAAAGAAAAATATTTTTGGGACTGACATTTGGTGAGTATGAAAGTGTAATAAGTGAATGGACAGAAATAATGGAACAAATAAAAAATTGTTAGCTTTGTGGAAAACGTTTTTATGTATTTTTCAGAAAATTACATATATGCTATATACTTATGTAGTAGAAAAAATAGCATATTTAGGGAGAATAAATATGTTTCCAACTCAAATGGAAAAAGAGTTATTAGATAATTTTTAGCTTTATTTAGGGCTCAAAACTAAGCCTGGGGAGAAGAGGGATAATTTATAATAAAAAAGAAGAAGGTGTTAAAAATCAAGTGGTGCATCTGCACATTTATTTTGGATAATGAGAACAGTTAAAGAAAATCAAAATGAAATGATAGGTAAGATGTTATGTGAAAAATATAAAAAAGTATGGGAGGAAAAACAGGGAAAATAAAATAAAAAGGGACAGGATGGAAGAAAAATACGACAAAAATGAAATTATGGATGTTGATGAGAAAAGAAAAGAATGGCATAATATGATTTTAGAAAAAAAAAGGATGTGCCCATGGCAGGAATTAAAAGAAGATAAAAAATGCAATAAAAGACAGAAGAAAAAGGTTAGATATTTTTTTAAAAAGCAGAGGATTTTTGAGGAGAATTTTATTAGACAAGTTACCAGTGAAATTGAATATGAAATATAAGGTGATGGAGGAAATAAAATGTGTTGACTGTAGTGAAGACAAAACAGCAATACATTTTTTCAGGGTTACAAAAAAGAATAAAACATTTTGTGAAAAGTTTAAAAATGAATATAGATGTATCAAAACCTATTCAAATTATTAACAGTACAAGGTAAGGATGCCACTATCACCATACCTGTTCACTATATACATTGAAACTCTCCTCCTTAAAATATCACAAAGAACATATCACCACTTTATGAATATTTCTAAAATCCCAATAAAGTATACAGCTTTCGCTGATGACCTTAATATTTACTTCAAATTCCCTAATACTAATTTAAACAAGATCTTAAACTCCTTTGAAAATTTTTCAAAAATATCTAACTATGCCATTAACCCAAACAAGTCAGTCATATTCCCTTTGAATACTTTAGGACACAAGGAATTCTATTTCCCCAAAACTGAAATAAAATTCAGCTACAATTTCAAATATCTGGGCATCATGTTCACTCACCCCAATCTGATTTGACTAAAAATAATCTTTTAAAACTTGGGCTAACATCACAGAAGACACTAAAAGATGGTTAAATCTTAACCTATCTCCACTATCTAAGGCAGCTATAGTTAAAATGAATAGTTTCCCAAGATTACTGTTTCACTTTAACGCTATTAATCAAAATATACCAAATAACTTCTTTTCCAAACTTGAAATGCTATTAGGGAAATTTATTTGGCATCCTAAAAATACAAGAATAAAGTACTCTAGATTAACACTACCCAAACAGAAAGGTGGCCTAGGATTACCCAATTTTCAAACATACTATGACATTATAAACTTCTTCTTCTTCTTCTTCTTTTGGCTTTTCCCGGTTAGGGGTCACCACAGTGGATCACCTGTCCGCTCATGACTGGCAGTGGAGTTTTACAGTGTCGAGTTGTCCAGTTCCAGAGGAGGCACACACACGCACTCACACCTAGGGCCAATCTAGAGTGTCCAATCCACCTGCAGCATGTCTTTGGGATGTGGGAGGAAACTGGAGCACCCGGAGTAAACTCACACGACCACAGGGAGGACATGCAGACTCCACACAAAAGGCACCCCAGTCGAGGATCGAACCGGAGAACCTCTTGCTGTGAGGCGACAATGCTAACCACTGCACCACCGTGGCTGCCCATACTATGACATTATAAACACTAGTCGAATTATACAAATAACAAATTACAAACCATCTAACAAAGCATGGTATCCAATCTGGATTAAAGTATATTATAAACATCTAATTTCATCAAATTTAAACCCTAAAGCAATATCCTTTCTAAACTCCAAGACACTAAGATATTTTTAAATCCACCCCATAATCATAAGAAATGCATTACTATTTCAAAAGCTGTTATCCTCCCTTAATCTTAAAGATACTTTGTACTAGGACAACCAATACATTTAAACCCTAATATTAAATTAAATAACACTATGCTAAACCTGAATCAATACCCATTAATTAAAAATACCACTGTATGGAACTTCTACCAAGGCAAAAACTTTTCAATTGAAAATATAAGGCAAACATTAGAAGCGAATAAAAGTTATAACACTATTAACAATCAAATAATATACCTGATCAACCCAATTACTACAAATGTCAAAATAGGCAACCAAGATATGCAGCTATACCAACAAATTATTAACCTATTGCTTTTGAGACCCAAAATGCTATCAAACACATATAGATTAATAACAAGGATTAAATACCAAGATTCACTCCTACATTCAAAATATTGGGATGGAAAAAATAACAAGATTACTGTTGACCAAAAATCTGCTTCAATTGAACTCACCTTGAAATTAACCTCTCTCAAAAAATTAATTTATACCCATATTATGATTAACAATAATGCCTACCATACACCACTCTTTCTAAGCAAAATCAATCCTTCTCTCTCTCTCCTTTTTGCCCCACATGTCCAAACAGCGCAGCTGATACCCTTCATATTTTTTGGAGCTGTAAAAATGTTTTCAAGTTATAGTGTTCATTAAGAACTAAGTTAGAAAAAAAGGGATACACTAAATCTACCCTGTCATGGGAAATTGCAATTTTACACGTATTCCCCACCAACTTTTCACATGAAAACAAACACATCATAGTAACATTGTGCGCAATGATGAAATTATGCATCACTCAAAATTGGCTAGATAGAACTAAAATTACATGGGATGAATTTAAAGGAATGGCTATGAAATACATATTAGCCAGCAAACTAATCAAAAGAAGCCAAAAAAATTATCCTATTACCAGAAATATTGGAAAACACTTATAGAAATCTTAAGGTAAAACCGGTCTATAGATAAGGGACTACAACAACACTACTACACTAAACAAATAAGGAAAAATAAAAGAAAATAAATACCAAATAGGTGGCAAAGCTGGAGAGGCCACAAAGTTCCTCTATTCAGTCGCTTACGCTTGCTCAGAGGTGACCCTTTGCCTAACATACAAGGCCGGAGACTTAAACCTCGACACGGCTATTAATAGGACGTGTGCTGGAGATAGATTCATCACCCAAGACTATGCTGTGGAACAAAATCCAAAACCCATGTGGCAGAGAGGCAGACTGGCCTTTCTTGTTCAGAAATCTTGACCAATGGATTATGAACCTATTAGCAAAACTTTTACTTATCTTAAATTGGGAAAGATCTAGGAAGTGCAAACATACTGAACATCAGAGGTGACATCAATTGTATATAGTGTACATAGTTATTACAAGATACAATTAAAGTTAGGTAGACTATAATATTTTGATGAAACTGTTTCAATGATAGATTCTATTATGATCTCTGAGTAGATTTTGTCTTACAATTTAATGTGAACAGTTAAAATGTTAGCTAATTCTGCATATTGTTAACCGAACACTGATGGTATATGTCCTATTTTATTATGTTTATTGCAAATTGATATTCCATGTATCTTGCCCTTATATATTTCTGTTTTATTACTTTTTTGTATTAAAAAAATAGGAAATTGCAATAAAAATTATATTTGAAAAAATTAATATAGATGTAAAGGTTTTAAATGTATAAATATGAATATTATGTGGGAAGTATGATAAAGTAAAGAAATTTGATATAGATTAATGGGATAAGCTACTGTCTGTGATAATATGTGTGCTGTGGAAAAAGTGATGTGAGAATTTGTTATATAAAAAGAAAATGGAACAGAATGATATATTAGCTGAGGGAATAAAATGTCTATCATTAAGTGACTGCAATCAGCAGCAATTTGTCAGAAGTCTCACTTTTTACAAGGAATAGACCAAAATCAATTTCAGTTTCTTTGGTAAAGAATTCTGGACAAAACCCCAAAATAATGGTGGCTAAAATGGAAAAAATACATATTTATTTTGTATTTGTTAACCAGGTAAACACAATGACAAAATGACTCTTATTAGGGGTAACCCAGGAACACTATCTGATTAAGTGACTTTTTCAAAGTGGCAAAGTATGCAAATAGAGGTAAAAGCATTCAAACTCCCTATCTTTGACTAAAGGAAGCAGTTTGTTAAACTAAGTGTGATACAACTTCAAATTACTTAAATGCTAACAGAACAGTAAGTGTGCATTGGCATGGATTCTCTTTTTGTTTTTTTTTTCAATAAACATCTTTATTAAATTATCATATATGGCATAGGCCATCTTACATTTATATAAATGAAAAACAAAACTGTAGTTGCAAACATTATACATCACTTATAATCTATCCAGTCATTGCCAGTAAAGAATTAAATGGCTCATTCAAATCCTGCCTCTTAAACCTCATTCCTTCTCAGCATATATTGTTCCCACAATTCCCATTTTTTCTGTGTAGTTTGTGATGCCCCTTTTCTAAAAATCCCAAGTCCAGTTGTTTTATCTATGTTACTATATTCACTAATTCTAGTAAAGTTGGTCTAGACTTTGGTTTCCATTTTCTAGTAACTGCTTTTTAGGCAGCCACCATAATTAGACTTAGCAAGGCTTTACTATGTCTAGGCAATTCTGATTCTGTATCATAGCTCAAAAAAAATATCCCTAGTAAATCCAATCCAGTCACCCAGCATCTCCAACAGAGCGGTTCACAGGGAATCTCTAAAGTTGGCAAGCTCATTACACTCCCAAAAAATATGCTCCCAGCCACCTTTTTCTTGCCCATTACACCTTCAACATTTGATATTCACCTGAGGAAAAATTCTTTGGCATCTACTTGGGATATAAAAATACCTATGTAAACACTTCCAGGCAAAGATCCTAAATCGTCTAGACTTGGTGCATGTTTGGGAGATATGCATACATCCCCCCATTGTCTCTTTGTAAATTGCTTATCCAATCTCTCTTCCCAATCCTTTTTAAGCTCCTCTGATTGATTCTTATAACTATCATGCAATATTTTATATGCTCTACTAATTATTCCTTTCTTTAATGGCAGCTTCTGTTCTAGATTCTATTAAAAACTCTATCAGTGCTGGTCTTTCATTTAGGACCCCTCCCCATTTTTTTCTATTTGCTTATATACTAATATAAATCCTTGATAGGGAAGGCAATCTCTAACCTGCAGACCAAATAAATTCTTGGCCTCTTCCCATTCTATTACCTATCCTTTTCTAATTATTTGCTCCCAATACTTTGGTTCCTTTGCTAGCTTTCTTCAATAAATTCCATCCCCCTCTTGCCTATTACCTGTACGATTAACCACAGTCATCCCTATCAGCAGAATCTCTTTTCTCCATTCTCATGCTGGTTTAGTTCTTAGAATACTCCCTGCTATTTTATGAATGTAATACTTTGTATGATTTTTGTTGTTTTCCTTAAGAGTCTGTATCCAAAATCCAAATCTCTCCTTATTTCTTGAGTATCCCCCCTGTATTATCATCATTCCTTTCCACTTTGAATTAAAATGTTCTGCTTGTGCTATGTATAAGAGCCTTAACTGTGTTGCTCTAAAATATCCATCAAATTGGGTAATTCTAATCCGCCTTGTCCTATTGGAAGAATCAGCTTATCCCACCTGACCTTTGCTGTCTTCCCTTCCCAGATATAATCCTTCAACTCTTTTTTAATTGCTATCCACAGCTTCTCCTCTGGTTAATAAAAATATGCCTGATCTGCATATAAGACTAAAGGGACTAAAATATTTTAATTGCTTGTATCTTAGTATCTGTATCCATATAACAAAGCTTCCAGTTTCTCAATTTTTGTATTATCTTCTGTTTAGTCTCTTCCCACATATACTTAGCTGCCACAACAGAGTCATTTCTAATCCATACTCCTAAATACTTCATTTTATAATGTCCCCATAAATATGGATATTGTTGGACCAATTTATGTGTAGGTATGTAATTTACCATTATTGCCTTTGTTTTAGCTTCATTAATTTTGTATCCCAAGAAGATTTGAAACTGTCTTAAAATGTTTCGCAGCACTGTAATGTCCCTTTCTGGTTTTGTCATGTATAAATAATATCATCTGCAAATAGAGCCAGGTTTTCCTTACTACCATACCAAATGTATCCTTGAATTCCTGGGTCCCTTATTTTCTTTGCCAATGGTTCTAAATATAATACAAACAACAAAGAGGAAAGTGGAGAACCCTGCCTGGCTCTTCTTTTCAAGCAGAAGTTATCAGAGAGGACCCCATCTACTTCAATTTTCACCTCCAATCCCTCATATATACTCCTAATCAACCTTATAATTGTATCAGGGAAGGCAAATGCTTCCATTGCCCTGGTCATGAAGTCCCAGTCTACTCTTTCAAATACTTTCTCTGCATCAAGACTCACATATAAGAGTGGTATTTTCTTACATTCTGCTTCCATCTGGATCATCAATGTTCTGTTAATATTGTCAAATGTTTGCCTCCCCTCCACAAAACCACACTGATCCATATCTATCAATTTTGGTATCACTGTTGCCATTCTTTTAGCCATTATAGACATAAACACTTTATAATCATGGTTTAGTATTGAAATGGGCCTGTATGAAGCTGGATCTGATGGATTTTTATTACCGTTACCACCGCCTTCTTCCAGGATGCTGGTACTTCTCCTCTTAAAATATTGTTAAACAAAGCCTTCCAGATCTTTATCAGTTTTTCTCTCCTATATTCCAGTCTTCCACAAGAATACCATCTATTCCTGGGGACTTTCCTGTGGATTGGTTATACATAGCCATTTTATCTCATCTCTTCCTATCCTAATGGTTAGTAATTGAGCCTCATCTACAACTAACCTTGGCATATTTAATTCTTCCATAATCATTTCCATTTGTACCTTTTCTTGCTTTCTATATTTCTCTGCTTTATAATAACTTTCACAACATTTTCAAAATATTTCTCATACTTCTATGGGATCTCTTGTTATCTTCCTTGTTATAGGCTCCCTAAGCTTGGTAACAGCCCTTTCCACCTTCTGTTGCCTGAGTCGTTGTGCTAAAAGCTTTTGTGCTCTAGAATTATTTTCAAAAAACAGTTGCTTAACAGCAATCCTTCTAAACTCGAGCATATTATAGAGATAATCCCTTATTTTCTGTTTAGCATTCTGCAGTTCCTCCTTTTCTTGTTCTGAGACATTCCCCCTATTTTGCAATACTTTAATATTTCTCGATCCCTCTAAATAATTCTTGTTACTTCTTAGCCATATCTCCCTTTCCTTTATTTCCACCCTAATTTTAAACTCCACTTTAATTTTATCCCACTCCCTAATTATATTTTCAGAAGAAATTTCTATCTTCTCTAGTAGCTCCTGAATTAATTTCAAAACCCATTCCTTAAATTCCTTTCTTTTCAGCCAATAGGTGGGAAAGTGCCAATGTCTCATTTTTATTTCATTACCTTGTATTTTTATTTTAGTTATTATTGATGCATGATCTGAAATAGTTATTGAGTACGTTTCAAGACTTTCAATTAAATGCATATGTTCTTGTGAGATATAAATTCTATCTAGCCTAGCCCAGTTTTGGTATCTTGGAGAATAATATGTAAATTCACTCCAAACCCCTAGTACTGAATTCACATCTTGCATGCCAAATCATTGGCATGCATTCTGTGAGCAATACAGACTATGAAACTGTAATGACTGGCAGTGTTGACTAACAGTAATCCTCAGTAATTTATCAGAAAAAGAAATTAAGGAGTGACCGGGCATAACTATGAGGCAAAATTGGTGATTGTAGATCATAGTATAAAGTGGGTGCTTATATCTTTAAGAAGCATGCGAGGCTGTATATGCACATATATAACCCACATGTGTGCAAGCCCTGAGTGCCATTTTGAAGGAGCAGCCTGGGAGTGAGCATGCATGATCATAGTCATTAATTGTTTATAAGTTACTTAAGTTACAGTCAATAGTTAACAATAGTAATGTGTTTGTATGAAATAAAGCTGCTTGAACAGAACCCATGAAGACTCATTTATTCGTGTCCTAACATGAAAGCGACATGGTGTCAGGACTGGGATGGAAGAGAGAAGAATATTTGGAGCCATGAGATGCAAAGACGACAGGGAAGGTAAAACCGACGGAAAGTGCACAAACATAGCCAGAAAGAATCAAAGGTAATGAGAAATAACATGAACTATTTATTTGATACAAAAGACAATAAAGGGGAATTACAAGGGCACAAACAGCATTATCAGGCAAGTGGAAAGTATGAAAAGTTTGTTAACTGAAGAAAATGTATAAGATAAAAGTGTTCCATGAAACGATTAACTGTAAAGCAAAATTAGTACGTTTAAAGCAAAAAAAACTAACATGTTTAACTCAGAATGAGTGTGTTCAAGGCAAAGGTGGGCATGTTTAGAGTAAAACCAGTACAAGAAAAGTGTATTGGATGTAAAAAGGGCTTAAATGAGTAAAATGAATATAAGAATAAGAAAAGAAAAGGGCACATTAAGCGAAAATAAAGAAAGACGACTGTATGTGTTCTGGCAAAGTGCTATATTTGGGCATAACTATGACTTCATATTGTATCAAGGGCATAACTAAAGTTATTCAAAGTATCTCAGAATGTGTAAAAGTGTTTACAGTGTGTGCTTATTACTGTACATGTATTTTGAAGAATTTATTGTGTGCAAAGTACAACCACTTTGTGTAATACAAAGGATAGCCATTTTGAAAAGTTTCTTGTGCTGAGTGTGCCTATTTGCAAAGTGCTGCCATTACAGAGTGCTTCTTGTACTGTAGAGAGTTGCCTAGTAAGGTACCACCATTTGGGGACATTTCAGTGTGCTGTATGTAGTTATTTGCAAAGTGCAACTACAAAAAGTTATTGAATTTAAGGCAACAGATGTTCGACTTATTCTCATTATGCAGTTGCTTGGCATGTTTCTTACACTGATAAGAGGTGTTTTCTTAAAAAAGATGACATTACAAGAGTATTACAGTGCTCATGAGTTATTTAGTTGTATCATAAAGTTCTCGAATGTTTCTTAAAATGATGAAAAAATGACTTTAGCATTTCTGTTTTTACCGATAATATTCCAAAATTATCAAAATGCCTGAAAAGTTTATTCGCAAAATCTAGTTATTAAAAAGTACTACAAGTTTGTTTATTTGCATAATTCTGAAAAACCCAACAAAGGTATAAATAAATTCCGAGTACAAAGGCATTGGACAATTGCAGTAGTTCTGCGATATGTGCATGTGTGTATGTTTATGCTTATTTGCAAAACCCTTTGCTGGTATGTGTTAATATGGCAGACAGATTTTGAAAACCCCTACCATTTATATTTGATCATATTGCAGAGAACTGGAGAATATATGAGCAAAAGTACAATATTTTTATATAAGCAGTTTATGCAGATATGCACAAGGGAATTCATTTTGCTAAACCTAGCAGAGGCCATAGGAAGAGAGTGTTCATTCGTGTATGCACCAGTAGTGTATAAAGGAGAAGGTGCGGATCGCCATATTGTTGTACAAGCTGAATCAAGGGAAGACCCCGAGTGTTTGAAGAACAAGTTCAGAGAAATGTGGAACCCCCAGACAAATACTACATTAGAGAGGCATTTGTTTTACACAAGAGATCAGAAACCAGGGGAGACATTTGCAGCTTATATAACTGACTTGAGAAACAGAGCTAAAATGTGTCGGTTTGGTGATCTAAAAGATGATAAAGGACAGGCTAATATGTGGTATTAACAGTGCTGCTGTGAGAAAGATTTTACTACGCGACACTCATTTAATGTTGAGCAAAGCCATAGAGATTTGTCAAATCCATGAAATGACAGAGAAACACACAAGTATGCTTGTGAGTGACAAAAGCATAGTTTCAGTTGGCTCCAGAGCATATGTCGATAGTAAGCAACATGTGGCAAACAAGAGCAGGCCTAAGCACATGGCAGCTACAGGGGTTCCAAAGAAGTCACAAGGTTTTCTAGAAAGTTCCAATAAAGGTGCAAGCTCCAGCGCCAGCTCAGTGCAGTACAAGCATGAATCAGCAAAACTCAAATCTAGCTTTATTGTTAACTGTCACAGTTGTGGTACGAATCAAGAGAGAAGTGATTAGCATTTGGTCAGCAATGTCACAAGTGTAAAAAATTGAACCATTTCCAAGTTTTGTAAATCAAGTAAGCCTTACAAAGTTGTAAAGAAAGGTTGCACAAAGAAGCAATTTGATCAAGCAGAGCCAAAACAGTCAGCTATCTATGTAACTGGTGTATCAGTGCATGGTGAAAGAGTTGATGCAGTAAACTTACTAACAAGAAGTGAAGTGTTTTGTACTGTCTAGATTAATGGAAGATCCAAAGAGCTCAAAGTAGACACTGGTTCAAAGTGCAATGTTATATCAGCAGACACATTTGCAAGAGTAAGAACTAATGAACAACTCAATGTAACCAGTAGTGCAAGACTTGTTGCTTATGGAGGTAAAGAAATTCAGACTGAATGTTCAGTAATGCTTTCATGTTATTTGGCCGAGAACTGTTACAACTTGTTATTCTACATAGTCTGAAAGCCAGTGCAATCTTTATTGGGTCTCAATGATAGTTTAAAATGAATTTGCTTTCATTTGCTAAAGAAGTTCATCATGTAAGTGCATTGCTGACTTCTAATTTTTCAGAAGCCATTTTCTCTGAGTATGCTGTTTTCAGTGACAACTTAGGCAAACTTCCAGTTGTGTATTCCATGAAGTTAGACCCAGAGGTCACTCCAGTAGTCAGACCAGTAAGAAGAGTTCTGATAGCTATGCAAGATAAAGTAAAGGCTCAGTTGGATAAAATGGTACAGCAAGGTGTGATTTGTCCAGTCACAGAACCAACTGAATGGGTATCATCCATGGTAGCCACTCACAAAAAAGGCTCAGACAAAATCAAAATATACATTGACCCAAGAGATTTAAACAAAGCATTAAAAAGACAGTATCATCCAATGAGCACAGTTGAAGAGGTTGCAGCTCTAATACCGAATGCCACTGTATTTTCTGTTTTGGATGCAAAGATTTCATTTTGGCAAGTGATGCTTGATCGCAAATCCTCATTTCTTACTACTTTTGGTACTCCATTTGGCAGATACAGATTCCTAAGGTTGCCATTTGGAATAAATTCTACAAGTGAAGTCTTCCAGTGTGCAATGGAACAAATCTTTTGGGGTTATCCTTGTGCCATAATAGTAAACAATCTATTGGTTGGAAGCAATGGTGAAGCAGAACATGAAAGAAACCTCAAGAAAGTTCTAGACAGAGCACATAAAGTAAACTTGAAGCTCAGTCCTATGAAGTGCAAATTCACACTTCCACAAGTTACGTACATAGGACATTTGTTTACAAGTATAGGAAGCTAGAGATCTGACCTAACCAAGCAAGCAGCTGTTCTTGAAATGTCAGTGCCAGACAATGTACAATGTTTACAGCATTTTCTGGGCATGGTCAACTATTTAGGCAAATTTATACCAGACTTCAGTGAGTTGACAGTATCCTTAAGAGAGCTAAAATGCAAAAATATTGCATGGTCATGGTTGGAACATCATCAGAAGGCATTTGAAGACCTTAAGCAGAAAATTGCTACCGCACACACATTAAGATACTATAATATGAACAAACCAGTTATTTCCTGTGATGCTTTAAAATTTGGCCTAGGCACAGTTATACTTCAAGAGGGCAAACCAGTAGCCTATGCTTCTAGAATGCTAACCCAAACTGAGATGCAGTATGCTCAAATTGAAAAGGAACTTTTGGCCATAGCATTTGCATGCTCCAAGTTTCATGATTATATTTACAGTTGAGCTATTCGGATTGAATCTGATCATCAACCTCTAGTTACTATTCTAAAATAGCCTATGCATTCTACTCCAGCAAGATTACAAAGAATGATGCTCAAATTACAAAAGTACAATTTCAAAATGGCCTACACTAAAGGCTATCTGGCTGATGCTTTATCCAGATCTCCCAGGATTACAACAGAACAGCTTGATGCAAAGAATTTTGACTTTGATATGATGTAAGTGCATAATTTTTCCACCACTAGACTTGATGAGTTAAGAGATCATACTCAGACTGATCCAATTTTGCAGAAGCTCAATCACTATATTAATGTTGGATGGCCGTCAAAGCAATCTAGTGTATCACCTGAAGTGCAAATGTATTTTCCTTACAGAGATGAATTGTTGATGGAAGATGGCATTATTTTCAAAGGTCCTAAAATTGTTGTTCCTGCTTCTTTATAACAAGACATTGATAGAGTTCTTTCTTCTTGTTCAGTATGCAAAAGTACTAGATCACATTTGTAAAGAGAACCACTTCAGCTAAGTCCAATTCCTGTACTACCTTGGTCTACTGTAGCAATTGATATCTTTGAGTGGAACAATCAACACTACTTAGCTTTGGTAGACTCTTATTCAAATTGGTTTGAGACTGATCTACTATCTAACCTAACCTCAACTGCTGTTATCACTAAGTTGAAACATCATTTCTCAGTTCATGGTAGTCCACACAAACTTTTTTCCGACAATGGTACTCAATTTACTAGCCAGTTGTTTCAAAAATATGCAAGAGAATGGGACTTTGCATGTCACTACTAGTCCTAAATATCCTCAGTCCAATGCTCTAGCTGAACAAGCAGTGCAGAGTGCAAAGCATTCGCTTGAAAGGTCAAAGCATGACAATACCGATGTATTATTGAATTTGCTTAATCTCAGAAACATACCCTGTGATAATATTCTTGGCTCACTTGCTCAAAGACTACTTTCCAGGCAAACTAGAACTATGCTACCTATTTTTCAGGTTAGTTGCAGCCTAAGTGTAAGAACAATAAAAACATTAAGGGTCAGTTGTTTAAGAAGTCTAACATCAGTGCTGAGCCAAGATCTTACTTGGTAAATTCCGAAGGAGTGGAGTATAGGAAGAATCGCAAACATTTTTGTCCCGTACCAGAACCATCATCATCATTGCAATCACAACATTGTATCTGTGATGCGGACTCTAAACCGAAAAGTGAGTCAGACACTGTTTCCAGAGCAGAATGTGTTCAAAAGTCTGATTCCATTCCAGAAAGTAATTTGAACATTCCACAGGTCAACCATTTTACAGAAACTGTTTCAGTTGCTAAATCTAATAGCTAGTTTTATGTCACATGATATGGATGAGTGTCTAAACCAAGTGTGAAATATGCAGCAACATGGACTTGATTGTACATACCTATATGTTTAATATTGTATAATGCATGACTATGGGTAACTTACCTGTGATTTCTGCATTCCAAACAGTCTCATAACAATTGCATGGTCTATTTCTCAAAGAGGGAGGATGTAGATCATAGTATAAAGTGTGTGCCTATATCTTGAAGGAGTATGTGAGGCTGTATGTGCACATATATATATATAATGAGCACATGTGCAAACCCCTAGTGACATTTTGAAGGAGCAGCCAGGGAGTGAATATGCATGATCATAGTCATTAATCGTATATAAGTTACTTAAGTTACAGTCAATAGTTAACAATAGTAATGTGTTTGTATGAAATAAAGCTGCTTAAACAGACTCCATGAAGACTTGTTTACTAGTGTCCTAACACAAAAGCGACATTAATTTTCTACAAAATTAGAGACAGACAAGAGGCAAATTACACTAATTCACTTGAAAAGTTAACAGAACAACAGGTTTTGTATTAACTTGCATTTCCTGAACATCTAAACAGTAAAGACTATGAAACCCTGATAATTGACATTATTGACCGACTATAAAACTTAGTGATTTTTAACTCTCAGTTAGTTACCAGAATATGAAGACACAAGTGAAGAGCTGGCAGTTAGTGCAGAAGATTAAGGTTCTAAACTCTTTGTGAGCTGCTTCCTGTAATCAAGGGTACAGTGTTTCAGTAACCATTGTTACCTAGCATATGAGTTTGAGCAAATCACTTATTTATTTATTTTATTATTTATTGACATTTGTTTACCAAAAAAATCTGACTAGATAATTTTCTCCATTTTCAGCAGAGGCCAAAGGAGTAAAGTTCCACAAATAAAATAACAGAAAATACATATACATTAGTGAAAATTGACATCATATTAAAATATACTGTAAGTGCACAGATTAATACAAATATTAAGATCCAGATGACATATATAATAATACATATATACCATCATTAAGACAAGATGCATGCATTTTCATGTAGCATTAAAATATGTTGGCATTTTATATGTGTGAGAGTTTATTACTCACTCATAAAGCAAATGTCAGAGTGAAAAACTCAAACAGTGGATAAGGAAGAAGAAATGAAGAGAAGGGAAAGTTAGAAAATTATTTGTTAGAGGTAATAAGTGAGTTAGATATGGGAGGCAGGAGAAATAATGAGTAAAAGTTTAAGAGAAAGGAAAATAGGACTGAGTTAAAGAGAAATAAAAAAATAAAAAAGGAGATAAACAATGTATACAGGTATTAGAGGTGAAGGAAATACAATTTTAGCCAGGAGAGCATCAAGTGCAAACCCAAGAGTTAGAGAGGATTTTATTTTATTTATTTTACTTGCAGCTTAAATAATTGAATTTTTGAATGGCCCTGATTGGTGCAAGGATCATATTCCAGACTTCTGCTACACAGTGTGACTACAAACTTTGACTGCAGTTATTGTTAGGCTGATAGATATCAATCAGGTTTTTATCGGAAGATTGAAGGTGATGACTTGGGAGGCAGTAGTGCAGAATTGTACTTTTAAGTAGGCAGGAAGTGGGATTAAATATAATTTGGTGTGATGAGACTTACAAGATGGCTGTACACTGATCAACAGCTTAACTTCAGCTCTCACAGTGTGAAAAAATGTAACTGAGAGATAAGGACCAGTAATTCTGCCATTATTAGTAAAATTGAGTTACTGTCTAGTAAGTACACTGCCTGGATGCCATCAAAGAAGAAACTTAGAGAGCCTGAAAGAAAATCAACTAGGAAAGGTGACGAGAAAACACTCAATGGGAAGAATCTTGCAGCTGGTCAGCAAAAAAAGGAGAAGTTCAAGTACCAGCTTTGGTACAAAAGAAGGTTTCCAGTAGTATAGAGGAAAAATAAATCAAATGTGCTCAGAACTGATTAAAATAAACAAAACATTGAAATAGTAAATCAATTCATATAAGAAAGGCTGGACAAAATGGAAGTAGCTTTAAACAACTATTCAAATCTGATAAAACTGCAGAAATCAGATTTCAAAATGAAGAAAGGGATGGCTGAGTATGAAACCACTCAAGAAGAACTGTTTCAAAAATGGTAACGTTAGAGGACAGAGCATGCAGGGAAAACATGAAAATTTTTTCAGTACCAGGGAAGCTGGAAGGAACAGACTGTATTAATTTTATGAAAGCACAAATAAGCAACTAGACTAGTATTCCATAGCATATTTTATTAATTGAAAGGTCACACTGAGTGTATGCTTCAAACCTGGCCATGCAAAAGCAGCCAAGATCTGTAATAGCAAAGATGCAGTCATACTAGAAGAGTTGGTCCTGCTAAAACTGTGGCAGAAGGGCGAAGTATTCAAATTGCAGATAGTAGAGTGTTTGTGGAAAATTACTGTATACCTGGCAGAAGAGAAGCAAATTGATGCCAGCAACCACAGAATGTTGAGAGGCACGAGCGAAGTTCAAGGTGCTGTATCCATCTGTCTTCAGAATATTTTTTTCTGGACCAAAAGTCATTTTTATTGCAAAACAGGCTTAATGAGAAATTACAATTTTGTCTAACAAAAAGTGAGAGGGCAAACAGAAGGGGACTCTTTTTCTCGTTCTTCTATTAATAAAGCTCATTTAGCGACTTTGCCACTGAAACCATTTCCAATGTCCCAAAGGAGAATGCTTGAGAGACAGAAAAAAGCACAGGAGGTGACTAGAAGAATCAGGAGTACCATAGACTTGAAACTAGAATCTGGGGTTGGGAGATGGAGATGAACAGGAAGAAGATCAGCAAAATTGAAATTAGTGATTAATGTGATATTATAAAGCATTGGTCACATGTGTGAAGTATGGCTTTACAAAAAATGTGACTGAGAAAGATAGGACACTTTTTTACTTTGTTAAACTTGTGGGATGACTAAAAGGCATATACCCCACTTCAAGTCATTAATGTTTAGAAGGATACTAGAAGGAAAATTAATTAACTATATTCATATAAAACATTTTGTGATATTAATTTCATGTTTTATAGTAAAGCATTTTCACTGATTGTTGTATGTGAGAAAGATACTAAATTTAACAGACTTTTTTTTCTAGTTTTAAGAAATGTAGACATTACAATGTAAAAAGAGAAGAAATGCTGGACAAAAGCACATTTAAGTTAATATGCTGTATTCTTGAGTTGTTGGGGCAGGGGATGGGATGTAAAAGTGCACTGTTTATAAATAGTTTTCTCTTTCTTTTGCTTAGTTGAATGTCTGGATTAATGCCCTTGGCTAAATCTAATAAGTTTTGTGTGTGTGTGTGTGTGTGTGTGTGTGTGTGTGTGTGTGTGTGTGTGTGTGTGTGTGTGTAAGCATGTGGGCTTTAGAAATAGAAGAACAGTGTAAATGTAATGGAAACTTTCCTTTAGCAAATAAATGTTCAGTGTGAGTTAAAACATCCACAACTGAGGGAAGCTGCACATTTTGTTCTTATGTTTCCATGAAGATAAGCTGACTACATGTGTAGGCAATAAATCGAGAGTCTTGGGCATTGTTTGCTGACAGGATTGCAAAATTAAAAGATACAAGGGCAAATAACTTTGTAAAAAATAAAGTTTGAAATTATTGGAAGTAAATAAGAGATAGCAGCTTTCCTGGTACCTGAATACTTCAATGTGTTTACTAGAATAGTGTATCATATACTTTTATTATAGCTAGCGCACTTTTTCTTAAGGCTAAATGTTGATATTTTCTGAAAGCATTCAAGCTGTTTTTCACATCTGGGAGGGAAATAAAGATAAGACAAGAACAGAGAGCAATTAAAGTAACTAGAAGCACAGGCTGTAACATGCACACATGCACCTTAGCATGAAAAAAATTAATTTTAGTTTAGGTAATGCTTGTGGTTGCAGCTGTTGAGTTGGTGCAATTGTCCTATCAGAAGGGTTAAACTTCATTACTTGAAGATGCACATAGTCTTGTTTGTTCATTTTAAGTTAATAGTTTATGGGGGATGTTCTGGGTTTTGCTTGCTTTTTTTTTTTTTTTTTGAGGGTTTTCAATAAAACAAAAAGTCATGTTAAATGTGACATAGGTTGAAGAGGAGATGGCAAGAAAAAAAAACTATATAAAAGATCAGCCTGCCAAACATTGGTGGGTACATTCAACACAAAAGCTATAAATAAACATTTAAAAAGCTGTCATATGTATTAGGTTGGAATAATGACTTCTTATCATAATGGCTACACTAAACATATTATTTTAGAATGTGAGTGGTCTCAGAGCTATAGAGAAAAAGGAAGGAGTATTGCATTACATTGAGAAATGCAGAGTGAAAATAGCAATGCTACAACATATATATTTAGAAAAAAGTGAGCATGTGAATTTGATAAAGGAAGGTTTCAGGATGGATATTTAGCAGAATATCAGGGACAAAGGAAACAGGGGGTAATTATTCTAATTACTAAATGAGCTCCAATATGATAAACGAGGGAAAAAAGGTGATAATGCTAGATTTGTGGTAGTAAGGGATACTGGCAAGGAAGGAGGATTATGCTGGCTTATAGTATATTCTACCTAAAACTGCTTTTATAGAGTTTAAGAAAATTTGTGGAGAAATAATTACCTTTCAGATGAGAATATTACCTATAGGTGGGGATTGGAACTTGATTTGTAACAGTGAGGATGTATGTGGAGGACCTAGAAGGGAAATATAACACAAAAGGGTAGTTTTCTGAGGAAATTTATGAAACTGTTTGCTACGGAAGACTTTGAATTCAATAGTAGGAACTCGGAAAGAATTTACAAATTACTTTCCAAGGTACAATAACTGGGCTAGACTAGACAAAATATATTTTACAGGAACATGTGCATTTAATTGCAAGCTTTGACACACATCCATAAAATATTTCAGATCATGTAGCAATAACAACTAAGATAAAAATGCAGGGTAAAGAAGTCAAAATGAGACACTCAAGCTTCCCTGCTTATATATTAAAAAGTGAAGAATTTAAGGAATTGGTAGTATAAAGTATTCAAGAGTTATTAGGGAAGATAAATATTTCCTTCAGAAGTTATAGCTAGTGTGTGGAATAAAATGAAAGTAGAGTTTAAAAATAGGGTAGAAATAAAGGAAAAGGAAACATGCTTAGGAAGTTAACATGTATTATTTAGAGGAGATGACAAAAGTTAAAGTATTGCAGAATAAGGGGAATCTCACAGAACATGAATAAGTGCAACTGTAGGGTGCTAAAGGGAACCTAAGGGAGGATTTGGATAATATGCATGAGTTTAGAAAG
Organism: Protopterus annectens; assembly: GCF_019279795.1. Lineage (NCBI taxonomy): Eukaryota > Metazoa > Chordata > Ceratodontiformes > Protopteridae > Protopterus > Protopterus annectens. The sequence goes on from NC_056734.1 coordinate 369,188,276, forward strand.
ATTGCTGTTAAGCAACTGCTTTTTTTTTTTTTTATAATAAATACAGTGCACAAAACCTTTTAACTCAACAATGTAGGCAACAGAAAGTAGAAAGGGTTTTTGCAAAACATAGGGAGCCTAAAACCAGAAAAATAACGAGAGATCCTGTAGAAATATTAAAGATATTTCAGAAATCTGTGAAACTTTATGTAAAGCAGAGAGATGTGGAAATTAAGAAAGAGCACAAATGGAAATGTTAATGCCAAGTTTAGAGGTAGATGAGGATCAGCAATTAACTTTTAATATAGGAGGAGATGAGATAAAATTGGTGATGTCTAATCTATCTGCTGGAACATCTCCAGGAATAAGTAGTATTTTTGTGGAAGTTTAAAAGCTAAGAAAAAAGAAAGTGATACAAATTTGGAATGCTTTGTTTAACATATTTTAAAAGGAGGGGAAACACAAACATCCTGGAAGAAAGCTGTGGTGGTTGCAATACCTAAAGATGACAAAGACCCATCAGACCCAGCTTCATATAGGCCTATTTCAATTTTAAACTGTGCTTATAAATTGTTTAGGTCTATACTAACTAAAAGAATGGCAAACCGTTTGCAAAAATTGACAGATATGAATCAGTTTAGTTGCAGTGGTGGTGCCGCAGTAGCGATGTTGCCTCACAATTACACATTGCCCGTTCGATTCTCAGTTAGAGCGTCTTCTGTGTGGTGACATGCGTGAATGGGCATTCCTTCATTGAAGGTTGTGCGTTAGGCCCGGCAAGCCAGCACGTAAGACTCTACTGCCAATCATTAGCGGACCGGAGTCCCGCTGTGGTGACCCCTAACCGTGAAAAGCCAAAAGACACAAACAAACAATGAATCAGTTTAGTTTTGTGGAGGGGAAGCAAACATTTGTCAACATTAACAGAGCAATGAATATCCAAAGGGAAGCAGAATGTAAGAAAATACCATTGCTGGTGGGTTGTGACGCAGAGAAACCATTCAACAGAGTGATCTGAGATTTTATGAGTAGGACAATGGAAGCATTTACATTGCCTGATACAATAATAAGGTTAATTAGAAGTATATATGAGGGATCAGAGGCCAAAATTAAAATGGAAGGTTTTCTCTCTCTGATAAGTTGAGTCTAAACAGAGTAACCAGGGATGTATGTCCGCTTTCAACTTTGTTATTTGCTTTACATTTAGAGTCATTGGCAAAGAAAATAAGGGACTAAGAAATTCAAGGAAATAATTGGTATGGTAATCAAGAAAAGTTGGCTTTTTTTGCAGACAATATTATTTTGTACATGATAAAACCAGAAATGGACATTGCACTGTTGTGGAACATTTTGAAACAATTTCAAGTCTTTTAGGGATATAAAATTAATGAAGATAAAACAAAGGCTATAGCTATAAACTATGTACCCACATATGAATTTCTTCGACAGTATGCATAATTATGAGGCACCATAAAATTAAGAATTTAGGAGTATGGATTAAAAAGGCTTCTGTTATGGCAGTAAGGATATGTGGGAAGAGACTATACAAAATATGAAATGAAAAGTGAGAAACTGGAAACTCTTGTTTATGGATATGAATGGTAAGATACAAGCAGTGAAAATGTTTTTAGCCTTTTAGTTTTATTTACAGGGCAGGCATATTTTTATCAACAAAAGGAGAAGTTATGAATAATAATTAATAAAGAGTTGAAGGAATTTATCTGGGAGGGGAAGAAAGAAATGGATAACCTGGTCCTTCCAATAGAGCAAGGTGATTTCAGATTACCTGTTTTAAATGAATATTTTAGAGCTATAAGTTAAGGCTTATATACATAACATAAGCAGAATGCTATAATTCATAGTGGAAAGGGGTGATGAAGAAGCAGGAGGGAGATTCAAGAAGTAAGGAGAGAGTGGGATTTAGGATGATGGTCCTTAAGGGAATAACAATAGCCATACAGAATATTATCTTTATATTCATAAAGAGGAAGAAAGCATTCTAAGAACTAAAAGAAGATGAGAATGGAGAAAGAAGATTTTGCTGATATAAATGACTGCAATTATGGGTATAGAGAATTAGCAAAAGAGGGCTTGAATTTACAGGAGAAAACTGTCTAAATAACCAAGATATTGGGAGTAAATAACTAGAAAGCAAAAGGTAATAGAATAGGAAGAGGCCAAGACAACATTTGGACTGCAAGCTAGAGACTGCCTTCCCTATCAGGGATTGGTATCAGAGTATAGGCAAAGAAAAAGGGATACGGGAATCTTAAGTTAAAGACCTGCTGTGGTTGAGTTTACAGTTAAAGCTAGAACTGAAGCCACTGTTAAAAAGGGATAATTAGTACGGCATATAACATATTGCACAATAAATATAGAAACCAATCAGAGAACATTGGAAAAGATTGGGAAGAGAGATTGGATAAGCAATTCACAAGGAAACAATTGGAGGACATATGCATGGCTCACCAAATATACAACCAAGTCTAGAAAATTTAGGATTTTTGCTTGAAAGTGTTTGCATAGGCATTTTATACTCACGCAGTCTTTAAAGAATTATTCAAGTAGATAGCAAATGGAGGTATGATGGGGAATCTTATGTGAAAGACCTGCTCTGGTAGAGATTTCCATTGAATCTTGAGAAGAAGCTGCTGTTAAAAAGGGATAATTATTAGGACATATGAAATATTGCATAATAAGTACAAAAATCAGTGGAAGACAGAAAATATTGAGAAGTTATACTGGAAAAACAATTTTCAAGAGAACAGTGGGAGGACATATGTATGGTTCCTAAGTGTTGCAGGTGTGATGGGGAAGAAAAAGGTAATTGAGGACACAGGTTTTGGAAGTGTAATGAGTTGGCAGATTTTAAAAAATCCCTATAGAGTACTCTGTCAGAAATATTGGGTCAGCTATTGGGTATAGTTAAGGAAATTATTTTTTGAGCTGGGATACAAGATCTATATTGCCTAGGGTCCCTATTAAATTATCGAACATTTCAAAGTTCGAATGTCATATGGTCGACACCATATGATCGAACTTTAAAAAGTTTGAATGTGAAAGGCAATGGCTCCATACGCGCAGAATGGGAAAATTTCCTTTTTCTGCACTGAAGTGCCGTCTCGGAGTTGGTATATTTAAGTGGGGGGGGGGTGAGGGGTGCAGGGGGGCTTGCCCCCTGCACAGAGCGTTAAGGTAAGTGTTTTTTTTTTTTGTTTTTATTATATATTCGAAGATTCAAGTTCGCTCATATGTTGTCGAACATATGAGGTTCAAAATTTTGAAGCTTCGAATATATAATATAGACCTAATTGCCTACACATAGCAAGGCCTTGTTAAGTTTAATCCTGTTGGCTGCCAAAAATGCAATTACAAAAAAAAATGAATATCAAAGTCTAAACCAACCATATTTGAAAAAGTGAATATTGTAACAGATAAAAAAAATGGAAGGGGATCTATAGAAAAGGGTAGGATCAATTTACATTAAAAAATGGAAATCATGGGAGCAATATATGCAGAATAATGTTTTGGGAGGAGGAATGAAGTTTAAGGCAAGGTAGGAATTAAGCAATTTATGTAATTTTGGATTGATGATAGTTATACAAAAGAATGCATGTGATGCATAATGTATATAACTCAGAAAATGCTAATATGGCTTGTTTTTTTATGCAAATGTACATTTGCCTATATCTTAAGTAATAATTCAATAAAGGTGTTAAAATACATAATTTTGTATGCTAAGAGAAGTTTGGTATAATTCAGTTAGTGTGTAATTCTAGCCAATTTAGAGTTTTTAGTCCAGAATAGTGATGTATTTTTTAACTTGTATAAGCTGCAAATCTAGCTACTTTGTTGTAACACTGTTCTAGTTTAGATTTTAGGATGGTCTGGAGGTTAGTCAAGATGGGAGAACCATATAATAGAGAGGTAAATAGGTTTGTAGTGGCAAGAGTGACCCTGGAGGATGCAGTAAGGTATTTATTGGCTCTATATAGCATTCCTATGTTTTTTGAGTTTTTTTTTTTATATTGCTCTGTACGTGGAAATCTTATTTGACATTGCCATCTATTGCAACCTCCAGCAGTTTTGCAGGGAGTATTGTTTCAATTGGCTTATTGTTTAAGGGTGTGATTTAAAAGTTATTTTTCTTCTGGATAAGTGATATGGGTAAAAATAAAAGGAGTGTTTTTTAGGTTAAGAAGAAGTTAGTGGTTACCTAGCTAGTTTTCAATAGCGTTAAAGGCACTTTGTGTAATCTCTTCTAAATTTTCTAGATTATCTGAGAGACAGATTATCTGATGATGGAATCATCTGCATACTGTACAAGGAATGCTTGTTGCACAGAAGTATGAAGATTGTTTATAAAAATATTAAATAGAAGAGAAAGAAGGATAGAGCCTTGTAATACACCTGTAATGATGAGGAGATAAGGGGAAGGGTAGAATTCCATTTGACTGCTTGGTACCGTTCTAACAAATATAAAACTGTTCTAACAAGTAATTATTTAACCACTAAAGAGTAGGTTGTGAAATACCCATTGCAGACAGTTGCAGTAGGAGTTTTTAATGAGACACAGTGATGAAAGTTTTTGATAAGTCTAGGAATAAGTTAGATATAAGTTTACCTCTACCCCTGGCTTTATTTATGTTATCTGTAAAATTTAGGAGGGAAGTTGTTGTGCTATGGGCAGGTCTAAAGCCATGTTGAGTATCAGTTAGTAATTGTTCCTGTATGAAATGCTAGGGTAATTGTTTATGAACCCATTTTTTTCAATATTTTTTAGAGGTGGGGATATGATGGCAATGGGTCTGAAATTAGATATTTTGGTAAAAGTGCCTCTAGAAAGGGATAATATGGCATTTTTTTCCAGATGGTAGGAAAATAGGATTCCTGTATTGACCTGTTTATAAGGATGGAGACAGTGCTCCTGGGTTGCCCCGTTATCTCATTTAAATGATAGAAAAACAAAAAGATAGAACATACATATGAGACTAAATACTTATGTGGAGTTTCTGTGCAATAACAGCAGATACAGATCATGGTCAAATGAAGCCAGCCACCCCCCCCATACACACCTATATCATTATCCCATAACTTGGCTGTCTTGCCCTACTGACCATAAAACACTGTTGAAATCTGTCAGTGTTCATACTATCTTCTTCTTTACTTTTACATTGATTACAGAGATTTGGAATTCATTTAAAGCTTTTACTAAAAATGTTATTGCAAAAACACTGACAGTCATTGAGTAAATAATTAAACAAACATCCAGGGATTTGTAGTCAAATAGCATATAGTAAAGCACTAATATAGAGACTGTCTGAAGGGTGCAGAAATTCAAAAGACAAATGTGTAATACAGTTGTTAATAACTTGGGACTCTCTGTTGGTCACAAGTGTCTGTTTCAGGGGTAACCCAGGAGCACTGTGTGGTGAAATGATTTGGTCAGGCCCACACTAAGTATACAAGGCTGAGGGAATCAAAAGCTGGATAAACAGAAGCAGCTCATTAACTGCTCATAAACATAAGTTATCTGTACAAAGTTTCAAACTGTTGTAGACTAACACAATGTATTTCACACCCTTATGTCTGCAAAAAAAAAAATTTTAAATGCATTCATAGTTTACATTTTAACATTAAATTTGTAGACTTCATGCAGTAGTTTATTCACAAATAAGCACACTGTCTGCATTCAACAAATTAAGCAAACCAAGGATCATACCAAGGACTGTGGCTCATATAATGAAGCCTGTTTACTACAATCAATTCCTTCCTTTATACCGTAAATACTCTATGATGCAGGATGCAAACACAAACACACATATAGTTGTGACTATCAATTACAGCCCCTTGTACAACTACACACACTCAAATGTTTGTTTCCTATAAAATGAATGAACAAATACATAATTAATGACTGAGAAGTGTACTTTAGCTGACTACAGTGGGCACCATATAGCGCATCTTATTGCACACCTCTCATGCCCTCCCAACCTCTTTGCTCAAGAATCAGAGACAAAGTAACAATCAGGAACATACTTTAAATCTTTCTCTTATATACTAAGAAAATTGCATTAGCAAGCATTTTCTGAAGGACACAAAGTCACGTGCCCAACATTATTTATTGACTGTATTCCACAACAATTTGCCAGAAAACCACAAATTTTGCAAGAAGCAGTTCAAAATAAATCTCATTTTTTTGCTCAAGAATTCTGGACAAAGCCAAAAATAATTGTGGGTGGGCGGTGGCAAAAAGGGACAAATGTCAAATGCTAAAATGCTATTTTTTTTATTTCTTAACCAGATAAACCTACTGGAGAAAGTGTCCCTTTTCAGGGTACCCCAAGAATACTGTCTGAGTGACTTGCTCACACTCACGCCATAGGCAAACCCTGTACCTTTGTCTACAAAAAGAAATTTGTTAACAGCTCAGAGCCTTAAGCGCCAGACAACTCTAACTCACTTGAAAGGTTTACAGAACTACTACAGATGCTGTATGGAGATGCATTATCCAAATAATGAGAACTATGAAACTTTAATGACTGATTTAACAAAAAAAAGTTAAAGAGGATTGGGCAGTTGGTATGGAGGATTAAGACTCCAAGCTCTTAATGAGGTGTCTCAATGGTACAGAACTTGATTCTTTCTTTCTCCAAAGGTATGACTCTGAGCAAGTCACTTAACCAGAAACTTCACACACACACACACACACACACACACACACACACACACACACACACACACACAAACACACATGTGCACACATTAAAATTTAGTAAAAGACATCTCCTAGACATCTCACACTTCCTTCCTCCTGATTTCTGCTTACAAAATGCAGTTAAAGACATCTCAGAGTATTTTCAAAAGGCCCATATTCTACTGTGATGCAAGAATGTGCTTGCTAAAACAGACAACTGCTCTTGTGTGTGAGCTCAGCTGAAAGAGTTAACTGTACTTGTGAGGGCTTAGCCAGGAAAAAGGGATTGTGCATTGTGGCACTCAGGGGGACACACACTTTCATGGGGGGAACATTCCCTCATGTGCCTCCCCCCTTGTGCCACCTCCAACTATGACTGTTAATTGGGGTGGAGCAATCTGTAGAAAGTAACTGATCCTCTTGCTGTTTTCTCAATGTAAACAGTAACTTTTCGGCTTTGTGTGACTAGTATGCATTGCAGCTATCTGTAAAAATAACTGACCATCTTTTTTGTTTTCTTAGTTTAAACAGTTACTATCTGGCTTTGCAGATATAGTGTGCAACTGCATGATAAATGTGATTTGTGCAAAGCAGGGTAGGAATACTTTATTGAGTGACTACTGTTTGCTTAAAATAGAGCTGATACACAATGCATGGCTGTCATTTTTATCACCATCATCTGAAGTGCATACAGCAGTAGCTATAACTGCTGTGTGGAAGTGGGAGCTGCCTGCTGAAAGTAAATGAAAGTTATTTATTTACCATAATGTTAGATCCATGTTGTCTGATTTTTATCTGGTAAAGACATTACAATAGCTTTGTTGAAAATTTCCAAGGCTTTCTTGAAAGGTACCTTTCTACTAAGACCTCCCATTACAGACATAGCCCTCTCCATGGGATATGTCTGTCTGCCCATCTGTCTGTCTTTATGTCCAACATGAAAATTTGAAATTGCCACCAACTGTACCTTGATGGTTTTAAAGAGGGGAACCTTTATCAAAGAGTTCAGATGAAAATTCTAGCATGGATGGAATATATGTTTGAAACGGATGAAAATAGACAACATTGGCTTTAACCTTTTTTTTTTGCTCAGTTTAAACAGTTATCTTTCAAAAAATGAGGCATAAAATATACTACAAAATATCTAGACCTTAACATCTTATGGGGGCCTGAAGACCTCCTTACCCCAAGGCTGTATAAGTGGTTTATAACTCAGGCTAAGTAGTGGCTTCTGTCCTAAACTCCACCTCGTCTAAAACTGGTTCTGTTCAGAGGTGTATACAGAACATCAGTGTAGTCTGAGTGCGGGCTGGGTTGACGTCATTATTTCTTAAATTTTCCTCGCTAACCTCAAATGTGTGCACATGTCACTATAGCTTGTGCTGGGCAGTGTGGTCATTACTTTTTTAACTTTCCTCACAAACTTCTGAAGTTTGCACAGAGGGTGGTTGCATAGGAACAATGTGCTCTCTAGGAGTAACAAGTAGGAAACATTACTAAATTCATCATTTTTTCATTTTTCTCACAATCAAACAGATGCATATGCAGGTGGTTATCTTTTGGTGGAGAGTAAGAAGGCATGCTCTCTACATATAGCAGAAAAAATTGAAGTGTGTTCTATTTGGGTTTTTTTTTTTGTTTCTTTGTTTGTTTTCAGCTTTGTCCCAGTTTGACACCAGAGAGGTACACAGATTGTGGCTGCCTTTTGGGGGAAGGGGTGAGGAGGCTTGCTGTATATTTGTTTGACAGCAGCAAGTTGAAATTGACTGTGGTCAGCTGTGCTTTCACTTTCATCCCATTCTTACACCAGAGGGAGATACACAGAAAGCGACTATTTTTTGAATGGGGATAGGGAGGTTTGTACTTTTCACAGATATGATTTATGTTTTCTTACAAGCATTTGTCATCTCATTTTATTGTGAACTGCACGTTTGTTTTTTAAGAATTTTTATCAAACAAAACTAACCATCATAATACATATTCACACACAAAAACATGCCCATCCAGATCTGTTTGTTAATCCAGTCTGACATATTCTTAATATAATTATATATTCTCACTAATACAAATAAGAAAGAGAAAAAGAAAAGAAAACATTTCCACTAATGAGAACTTATATGACAATACTTAGCTGTGGTAGTACGTAACCTGTATTACTTTTTAGAAGCTGAAAATGTTTCTCAGTTGCATATGCTATACTTTGAATACTCTTTTTTTTTTTATCAAAATTATGAAATCCTTATATAATCACAGTTGTAAGTATGCCAAGTTTCCTGGATATTTAGATTTAGTCTTCATTCTGAGAAATATATATTAAAAGTGAATGCCAAGATAGGCATCTACTAACCATCATGAGGGGGTTACCTCTTAGAGCTTTCTCTTCATCCTCTCAAAATAGATTTAACAACTAAATAAGTTCTTGTGTTGCTGGGGAAGCCCTATTCTTCCATTTTCTAGTTATAGGGGGTAATTCAATAAGCCCTACATGGAGCGATTCTCCATGTAAGAATAGTGTCACAGCCCGAACGCGAAGTCAGGAGGCCGAGAGATCCAGGAAACAAGGCTGGGGGCATGCACGAGCCTCCCAGCACTGTCAATACATGGAGGCAACCTCATTTGCTGGTGAAAAACATGCAAATGAGGTGAATTTGTGATCCAGAAATCAGACAGGCACCCATGTAGGAGCCATGTCTGCAGGAGAACTGTATTTGGTTACTAACCATGTACAGGAATGTAAAAATAAAAAAGGGGCCATTACAACTCAAATAAAAGTATGTATTAGGTGCAGTAGGCATGCCAATGGCCAAAACTATGGCCATTGGCATTCAAAACTGATGCAATTAGTAAAAAATCAAAGTTTTTTTTTAAACGGTTATCACACGTTTAAGTGGTGCACAGTGACGAGCAAACATTATAGATCGTAAAATAAAAATTAAAATAGCAAAATATGAGATATAAAGGTATCTTGAAGTTACCCATTATACTGGCTAGTAGGCAGAGTCATACAATGGCAGGTTATAGTGGTTGCTAAGGACATAGGCTCTGGTGTAGTGCAGTAACTAGGGTATACACAATTAGGTGTATGTAAATGAGCTAAGTGTACTGAATAGCAAAATGGGCCACCGTGTCTGCAGGTACCTAACCATGAAAGGACTACAACATGGTAGTATAGGCAGAAGAGGCAGCTGACATGAAAAGGGTGTGTGTCATGGTTTGTGTAAGCACATTGGAGCTCAGCAGGTCCTGTTTGCGTCCAGCTAAGCACAGGTAAGTGGGGGGGGGTGTCTGAGGCTGCTAAACTGTGCTTAGCTGGTTAAAAAAATGCTGAGAATCCTCGTGTATAGGGGAGGGCCCTTTCTGCTCAGCAATGTTTACGCTAGCTCCACTGGTTTGTGCGGACCACCATGGGGCTCAGCAGTGGAAGAAATATAAGAAAATAAAATGGGTGAAATAGTCTGGGAAAGCCAATCAAGCATAAATGACTGATAAGCCCTGTTCCACTGAAACTGGCCCATTCAAAATCCTTAATAATATAGCTGGCAGGTGGAATGTATCATAGTCAGCCAATCACACAGGCTGCATCTGCAGCACACCAGTATAAAGTATGCATATCCCCTTCAATTTGATTTTTCCCACATACTCTGCACCATTGGAGTACACACTTGGGAATTTTAACAGACAAAGTGATAAATGCTGCTACTGCTTTGCTACATCTCTATGTGTTGCAGGCTGTGGTCAGTGATGAGGATGATGCTGACAACTGGCCCAGACTGAGGAGGAGAAGAATGTTCAGACCCAGGGTAACCTTTCAGGGGTTACATGAGCTGGAGATAGTAGAGCGCTACAGGGTGGACAAGGACATACTGTAGCAACTCAGCGAGCTCTGCCGCTCTCACCTCAGACCCAGAGCTTACAGAGGGGAACCCATCCCAGTGGAAACAAAGGTATGTATAGCCTTAAGAATACTAGCTACAGGTACTTTCCAAGGACCTACTGGGGACATCATGGGGATCTCAAAGGCATCCACATCCAGGATACTCCACTTCTTGGATGTCATGCTAACGCATGCCAGTGGGCACATTTATTTCCCCAACACTCCTGAGGAGAGGACCACCAATATGCATCTCTTCCACTGTGTAGCACACTACCCAGAGGTACTGAGTGTCACAGACTGCACTCATGTGCACATCAAAGCACCACCCGGTGAGGAGAGTAGACTTTACATCAACTGCAAGGGCTATCACTCCATCAACTGCCAGGTCATGTGCAATGCCCAGGGCATTATCATCAGTATGTGTGCTGGCAGCCCTGGCAGTTATCATGACTCCCACATCTGGCATGCCTCATAGCTGTATCAGGCATTTGCCAGGGGGGACATCCCATACGGCCATCTACTGCGGGATACTGGTTATGCACTGGAACTGTGGATGATGACACCCATCAGAAATGCACACACACCCACTGAAGAATGCCATAATGAGGCACACACACAAACTAGGAACATCATAGAGTGTGTGTTTAAGCTGCTCGAGTCACAGTTACAATACCTTGACATATCTGGTGGAGCCCTGCAGTACTCTCCAGCCACATGTGCACACATGTTCATAGTATCTGCCATGCTACACAATATGATCCTGCAGAAACAGCTGTGGCAGGAACAGCACAGGGAAGGGGGACACAGCTCCCCTCCATTGCCAAGGTCCCCCACAGGCACAGCAGGACTCAGAGGAGGAACCCCCTCAGCCTGTCCCTATAGGCAGATGTAGGTATGCCCTGTACCCCCCGGCCTTGGCAAAGAAGCAATGCATAGCACATTCACTGACACCCTAGGGGCCCAGGGAATGACACCTCACTCTGACTCACATACACACAGTAAAATGGATGCCAGCCACATCACACTACCTATACTTTAACATGTATACACCGTGTACTGCCTGAAACCGACAGAGTCAGCCCTGAAGCACTGTCCTCTCAACTGCTGCTGCCACAAGGTAAGGCACTCTTATTAACAATAAATGAATGGGGTAGTAGACTGTGGTAGCATATGTATGGTATTGCTGCATGTATGCCTGGGAATGGTGTGGGTTACCAGGATAGCAGCAAACAACGGACAGCTATGTGGGACAACAGGAACTCTCACCCAAATACTGGCTGATCCACAATATGCAGTAGGCCCTAAGCCAGCAAAATCCACTGCACTATGTGAGAGACGTACAAACAGTGGGGTCAAAGGACAAATGTATGGACATCAATGTTGGAGTCCCATACATAGCTGTAATCCTCTTACAGCAAGAAATCTGCACAAACCCATAAAGAAATGTGGGGCAAAGGCCCAAAAACAGGGTCAAGTTGTAAATATTGCACTTACAAACATAGAAAGTTGATAGAATAACAGCTGTTGCAATAGCATGAATTCTCTGAAGGTCAAGAAGACTGAAACTCAAATATCTGTAATTACTTTCTAACTTTAATCTTTAATGAAGTCACCATTATTTGCAACACAACCACAATTTTAGGAAAAATGGACCCAAAACATGAGCTAAATATCTGTACAGTCTGTGAAGATGTATACACTTGAGAGGTATGCCCCCCCTCCTCTCAACACACATGTGTTCACATAGAATTGCAGTAACATTTATGTCTGTAAGGTGATAGCAGCAGGCTACACATTCCCACGGCTTTCACAATCAACTTGATAACTTGTTCCATTTCTACAATATGCAGGGGTCAATGTGCTATGTATGTTTGTGGTTAATACTGTCATTAAGTAGACAGCACATACTGCTGACTGTTGTGGCTTAGTGGTCTAAGTATAGTACTGTAGTTGTCAGGGTCCATGGTTCAAGACTGGGCATGGCAACTATTTTGCAAGTCAGCTACACCAGTAGTAGGAGTTGTACACACTGGCCAGAACTCAATATTTGTTACTGCAGGAAAGCTGGACAATGGAGGAACAGGGACCACACATATGGACAGTACACAGGTCTGAGTAACCTACACAGTACCTACTACAACAGCAGGTTGTGACAAGTCAGTTCAGTGCCAGGATATAAAGGCTGCCATGTCACTGTCAGTAGGCACCATCCATACCCCCTTGAATGACAGGGTCTCACAGAATGTCCACACATATGCCTCATGTATCTGTTCTGCTTGTCATAACATTGCATTTGCCTGTCAAACTATTGGCAAACCAATAAAGACTGATGTGAAAACATCAATGCCAGACAGTTGAGATGCAGATGTCATACCCATAAGTAAATGCAAGCTAATACAAAACCATTCTACCAACTGTGTACGTTTGGAACAGCAATATTAAAAGCCTGCCCTCATGTCTGGGCCTGTGTCTGACTGTTATATATGGGCCTGTCCAGATGTCTGTCTGTAACAGTCTGAGAGCTATGGCCAACCTGTAGCCTTAGAATAACAGTGCAACACAGTCTAAGGACCACAGCAGATGTAATGGGCACAATGATGGACAACCTGCTAAACAGGTACAGTCAGAGGTGTGAGATATGTAACCCTGTGTGTGATGTTATGACTTTTACCCCACTCACACCATAACTACAAATACATAACAGCAGCAACTGCAGACAAAGGCTGTGACTGCACTACAGAATGACAAAGCGACACATATAAGGGGAAGGGGAGGCACTGGCCAGACAAACATAGAATGTGCACACTAGAACAATTTCTGCTTTGACATAGTTCCCTGCAGTGTATGGGATCAGTAAATAAATGCCTGTCAGTGCTTTCTCACATTACTCTATACTGATCAGCCACTCACATACCAGGAAATCACAGTGCTGTGTAGAATATACCACACATATTATGGAAAACTCTGCTCAGTCCAATGCACGCTGTACCCACACCAGGATATGACTCTGTTAATAAGAATAGCACACAGCCAGGAGATTCCTCACACAGTATATCACTGAGATGCTGGACTGTTTGCACAGGTGCATCAGCCAATCAGCTGTAGCACACAAAATCCTGGACTGGACTACAGCTACCACTGGAATGGAGTCAAACTCTTTCTATTTAAGGTTTTACTGGGCATGTTCCTACACTTACAGAATTACAGCCCATGTATAAACTCACATCTGACTATACAACTCTGTTGTCCAGATATGTCTTTGCATACAGACAGCTATGTACACCTTAACTGTGTCTTCCCACCCCCATCAGACAGGATTACCCACAGCTATCTGGAGGTGGCACATATGTGATGTATCTGCATCTGTTGAGACAGACAGAGAAAGAGAGAGGCATAGAGAAAGACACCCTGGCGTAGAGTGATGTCCTGATGCAGACATTTGCACACCAATTGTAATCTGCCTGTATGAAGGTGACCTCCACTGTTTAATAGTAGTGAGATAGGGGTTGTAATTTCACCTCATCTGCCATGTGTGTGTGTGTGTGTGTGTGTGTGTTTCCAGGTTAAAGCATTGTGAGGCCTTTTCCACCCAGTAAACCTCCTATTGCCCTACTTTGCAAGACCTGCTGATGTCATTCATCTTAGAAGCATCTTTGGACACTCATTAGCTGTATAAGCTCAGTGGCCCATGCGATAAGTACGTAGCACTATAGTGCATACAACTAGATATGTAGGGGTTCTGATTTTAGCACTGGCAAGTTTGTGTGCATTTGTAGGTTAAAGTATTTTGAGGCCTTTTCCACCCAGTAAACTTCCCATTGACCTACTTTACAAGGCCTGCTGATGTCATTCACCTTAGAAGCACCTTTGGACACCCTTCGGCCATATAATCTCTGTGGTGCATGCGATAACTATGTAGCACTATAGTACAGAAAACTAGATTAGTAGTGGTTTTAATCTCAATACTGGCAAGTGTGTGTGTGTGTGTGTGTGTGTGTGTGTGTGTGTGTGTGTGTGTGTGTGTGTGTGTGTGTGTGTGTGTGTGTGTTGTTATACCATTTTGAGGCCTGTTCCACCGTGGTGACCCCCCCCCCATTGCATTACTTTGCAGGGCCTGTTCATGTCATCCACATTAGATACACTGTTGGACACTATCTACCCATATAAGCTCTGTGGTGCATACAATAAGTAGGCAGCACTATAATACATACAACTAGGTAGTTAGAGATTTGAATCTCAATACAGACAACTATACTACTGAATATGTGCTTGTGTGTAAAGCATATCCCCTGTGGCTGTTGTGTGTGTTGGTTATACCATTTTAAGGCCTGTTGACCCCCCTCCAGATGGCATTACTTTAAAGAGCCTGTTGATGACATCCACCTTAAATGCACCATGCCAAACTCTACAGGCCATACCAGTCATCTGTACAGATGTATGCAGAATGTCCAGATGTTTGCAACATATAGGTGGTCCATGTCTCATAACAATGGGATATTATGCCAAATCATTGGCAAATATGTGGCAGTTGCCATAATGACAGACATGTCAGCTTCAGATGTAATACCCATCTGAAATGTCATACTGATGCAACATCTGTTACCCTATCAGTTGTCTAGGTTGTAAGAGCAATATGTGAGAACAGTCCCTATTTTGGGTGGTTTATCCCACCATTCATGAAGCCATTCCCAAGATTAACTGGTGTAAGAGGTTGTGAGTTATGTCCCTGGCATAAAATCTCCATGGCACATGCAATATGTATGTAGCACTATGGTATATACAAGTAGATAGGTGGTTGTTCTAATATGACTGTTGACAACTGTGTGAGTGTATGTGTTTCTGTATGCATATCCCCTGTGGCTGTCTTGTCTGTGTGTATGTGATGGTTATACCATTTTGTGTGCCTGTTCCACCCTGTTAACTCCCCCACTGCCAACCTAATCAGGGCCCCTACAGATGGCATCCACCTTTGAAACACAGTTACACATTTTCTAACACAAAGGCACTGTGGCATGTGCAATAGTCATGTCAGTCTGTAGTGTACATAACAAGATAGATAGGTGTTCTAATTGGAAAAGTGTCAACTCTGTGTGCATGTGTGTTTCAATACATATCCCCATGCAGCTGTGTGTGTCTGTTTGTGATGGCTTTACCATGTGAAGGCCCTGTGAACCACACATTTGCAATCCTAACAGACCCTGCAATTGTCACACACTTGAATAGTAGTGGCAGACACTGCAACACTATAGTAGCTCTGTGGTGCTTGTGTTATGTATATAGTAGTATTGTATGTAAACCTACGCAGGTAGATGTTCTACTGTCAACAAGGGCAGGTCATGAGTGGATGTGTGTGTGTGTGTGTGTGTGTGTGTGTGTGTGTGTGTGTGTGTGTGTGTGTGTGTGTGTATGTATGTATATCCCCTTGTAGTCTAACTGTGTTACGGTCACCAGCATACCTGTCAAATGCTCACAGAAAGACATCTGGTTACAGCCATATGAAATAGTGGGGCAAAGGCCAAACACTGCCAACACAACTGATGCAAATTAAAAGAATAGTAAAATTAGATATGTAACTACCTATAGTTTCAAAACAGAACAAATAAAGAACATTATACATAAGAACTGGTCTATACTTATGGCAGCACCTGAACTACATACTATATTAGAGGCTAGACCCTTTTTTCATATAGGAATCTTAAGAGTTTAAAGAGCAGGTTATGCCATAAAGGTTTTAAGGATATAACAAAAGTAAGGCTAGGCAATAAACCTGGTACATATGGGTGTATGTGCTGTAGTTGCTGTGAACACATTATTAAGCACAATAGTGACAAATTTGTCCTTCCAGTGTCCAATAAGCAGTTTAAATTTAACTATGTTGCTACCTGTAATAGTGTTTATGTGGTCTATCTTGCTACCTGTGAAAAATGTGATTAATTTTACATTGGAAAGACCACAAGAAAATTAAAAGAGCATATAACAAAGCATAAGTCACAAATAAGAAGAAATAATGAGAATAATGCACTGTTTAAGCACATCTTGTATAATGGTGTGGATCATATTTTTAAATTCAGAGTGATAGACAGTGTACAAAAGGGACCTGGAGGTGGTGATTTTAATAATCGTTTAGAGAATAAACAATATGAGTGGATTGTCAGGTTCCATGCAGATTTAGAACCTGGTTTAAACAATGTAGTCAGTATTAAACCTGTGCTTGTTAAAATACAACAGCAACATTTGTAATGCATACCTTTAAAGATGTTTTAGAAAAGTTTTAATTGATGGTATAGTGTGATTTGTTGGCTGTGGTCACATGATACCTTTTGGCTCCTATTTAAATGTATTGTAATGTGATATATACTGTTTTAGCATTGAGGAAGGTTGTTTAATCAAAAGCTTTGCTGCATTAAAGTCTGTTTTTCCTGACGGTGGATTTGTGTCTTCATACCCATGACAATTGCCAGCAGACAGCACCTTACAGGGCACAACAGTAGTGCACTACACACTGGCACTACTTGTACTATATTCACCCTGTGCATCAGACACATATTAGCATGTCCCTGCATCAATGTTATAAATAACAGGGATGTGGCACAGGTATCATCACATGCACAGGGTGTGGTGTGGGGTTGCCAAAGGCCTAGGCTGGGCCATACAGTTGACATCATGTGTGTGTGTCTGGAGGGGTGGTGTTCAGCTCAGCCATGGAGAGGAGCTGTGTGTATCTGGTGGTGACCTGCATGTGATAGTGATGTGTGAGTGTGTGTATGCACACAGTCAAACCATGTGCTAGCCCTACATGAGGGTATGTTGGACAGCCATGGACCGTACATGGCAGGAACTGCAGTTCACCATCCCTGGCCATGGACACAGGAAGTGGTCCTGCCAGGAGTGTCACTGGCACTGACATGCCCAAAGCTAGATGCAGTACTACTTCCTAATGGTTACCGCTGTCTGCTGGATCCATGTCCCTCACGGAACTGGCCAGGACCATGTGCCCATGGCCTGCTACATTGTAGTGTGGGCAGGCCCCTCCCTCCGGTAGTGCTGGTGGTACTGCCATTATGAGAGTGTGAATGTGCATGGCCATGTGGGCTCTCACCTGATGTTGTTGCTGTCCTATGTCCACGTGTCTGACGCCCTAGTCCCACCACATGTTCAAGCACAGAAATTGCATGGTTAAGACCTGACAATGTCTCATCCCACTGTCTATCCACGACATCAACAAAATGACATACAGCATCACCAATGCCATAGAGGTCATCATGAACGCCATGAAGTGTTGCATTCATGACCCTGAGCATCCATCTGATGTACCACTCACAACATGCCTATGCTTCTATGATGGACCGAAACATGCATCAGGTGACATGTGCTGTGATACCTCTGACAGGGGCTGGATGGGCAGTAGTCCTCCTTTGAGCACCCCTGTCAATCTGCCTGTGTGGGACCTCACCAGCTCTCTGGCTATGGCTAGTGTCTACAGTCACAAATGCCATAGTCGCCACACTACCCTGTTTGATGCTACCATCCTCTGACTGTCCAATATCTGTGGCTGCTGGAGACTGGGTTGGGCTTATTGACCATGTGTGGGGACATTGTGGATAGAAGTGTGATGCAAACAATGGTACAGATTCAGCCCGCAACAACCCCACCTGTGCCTCACTATGGCCACCATCATCATCAGAGTGTGATGAGACACTGACATCAGGTTGTGAGGGGGAGAGACAATCCACCATGATCATTTGTGAGGGGAAGACAAGATACCAAATTACATCCTGCAATATAATGTTTGCTGATCTACACACACACACACACACACACACACACACACACACACACACACACACACACACACACACACACACACACACACACACATTCACACACACAGACACACACAGGTGAGGTGCCACAAAGGCATTATACAGACCACACCTTCTGACTGATGCCATGCACAACACACAATCAGACCACAACAAACAGACTCTGGACAAGCCATCAACAACATGCAGTGCAGCTACATCCAGTTAATGTTGCTACTACTATACATTTGTGAGATACATGAGAAGTGGGGGGTATGTGACGGACCTTCACTAACACACAGTGCACCCATTTACACACTACTAATGTACCCCTGTATAGCACAGTGGCTACACCTACACAAAAGTATGTGCTAATATGTTACAGCTCCTGCAAATAGGCTCCTGTGATGAACAATGTGATGCACTGCAGTGAAGCCCGCCACAAGTGAACATGCACATATTGCAATATGGCTAAGCTTAACAGTTGTGTGCATGGGAAACGGGCTGCCCTTAACATGCCTAGGGTATAGGTGAGCCACAACATGACACTTCCACACTCACCGGCTTCAGGTTGATGTTCCCCAGCCGCACCAGAGGGACCTATGGGGTTGTGGGGGAGAGTTATATTCAGCACACACACATGTGGCATTGGTATAGGATAATATGTGCCATTATGAACATGTACATTACAAGCTGTGATACTACCCAAATTGTTGACATTCACAATATGTGTGCACATGTGTGCATTACAAATCCCCACCCACAAATTCATATTGACAAAGGCTGCCACTATGAATGCTACAGTATTAACATGATGCCCACTGGGGCCTTACCTGGACGGTTCTTGGTTGTGGAATCTGTGCCACCCACCTCCACAACATATGTAGTCATGGTTTCTTGGGAGGTGGTAGCTGAACCAAGGTTTGCAAGGAACTCCTCAGTGACTGAGATTGGTGCTTGAGTAGCAGGCAGTCCACCTGTGCCAGCATGGTCCCTGGCCACAGCTGCAGCCTTTTGCAGTGCATTGTGTATGAGGTCTGTGGCACAGTGTCGGACCTGTTTGTACCTCCTATCCCGGTGACCCACATTGTTGACTGTTGCTCCCACTTCTACCCACAAGGCAGTGCATTGCTGCAGGTTTTGTTGGCTCCTTCCCAACAGTACCCAGTGATGAAGTCTGAGGGCATCAATGATTGCAGTGGTCTCCGCTTCTGAGAAGGCCTGGTTTCTTCTTCTGGACATCCCACCTGAAAGACATGAACAGGCGACACACATCACAGGACCGCATACTTTGGCCACCCTTATGTACAGACCCTACACATCCACTTTTGCCAGCACTAGCCACCGCTAACCCTCACATCATACCCCTACCATCTATCAGCACAGTATGTGTGTGGGTATTGGCAACATATGGGCATTACAGCATGCACTGGCCCCCTGATCCTGATGTTTCATGTCCCCCCCCAATGAGGACCATTAATGTGCATAATTCTCTTTTCGTCATTCACACCACACAACAAATGCAGCAACTGGTGACATCACAGAGGTTCCCCACCAGGGAATGTCAGGTCATCAAACATCTACCATACAGCTATAGGCTATAAGGCCAACTGTCTGCCCAGTTTCATACATACTCCTTAGGAGTGACCTCACTCTGGCATGCCAGGCAATCATGGACTCCACATTGCTGGGACTGTTGCAAGAGTGCAAGTCATACTCTACTCTGTTAACACATGCACACACACACACAACCTCCACCTGGTGAGTGACCTGAATTGGCCTTGCTGGCAGCTGGGATGTGTGTCTAACACAATCACCCTGTGGTGGAATGGGCACCCTGTCCACATCAGGCAGGGTAGCTACCTATAACTTTGCAGCTGTAACTTAGTCAAATGGATGGTTAACAGCACATACACCCTTGTTTTACCACCTGTGCCCTGGATGGGGACATCAGCTGCTGCCTTGCATACACATGGACTAACATGTGGTCTAGGCATATGGCTGCTCAGGCTCATAGCCTAGTAACCTCATATGGTATCAGGAATACCATAAATGGCCTGACTGCTGTGACAGACTGTGTTGTTATATGATCACACACATCACTGCCTTCGATTGCTGGGTATCCCCTATGGGCAGCATTACAGCACCATCTCAGCCAGCCTACTTCCCACAAATAGGTGAGTAATACTACAGGTACATGTGGACATTCCTGGAACATCTGAGCTACACAATAACAGAGAGTGGTGCATATATGTTGTAGGGTGACCTCCTCATAGGTGTCTGATATCTGCAGTACCCAGATGTTTGCAGAATGTGTACATGTGCCTGATAGATGTAGACCCTCCCTGCCAGACAAATGTGTATTTCCAGACACCAGTTGGACAATACAGAGTTTGTGGAATGTGTCTGTGACATGCCAGACCCCTGTGGACACAGTGATGGTACATGAATATCTGGTACTGTATCCATTCCCTTACACATGTCAGTCCAGGAAGTATTGTTGAGACCTACTGTTTAAATTCCTATTTCCCATGACTGTACCCCCCCCCCCATCTGCATTCCATTACTTGCTTAATTGTATGACATACCTGGTAAAGAGCTGTACTCGTTTGTCAGAAGAAATCCACAAGTAGTGTTGTAAAGAATCACAGTCTGTCATCATGAAGAAAGTGTCAGACCTGTTTAGCATAAGCAGCAATTTGCATTTTGTTGGTAATGCTCATGAACAGGTGATGGCCTGTGCACCAATCTGTGTCTCCCACTTGCTAATTGCATCCAGAACAGCTGTGTTGCCTTTCCATTAGCCAATGGCATGGCAACACAATGCTATAATTAAGGCCTTCATGTGGGACTTGCCCCTTTTCCTGGCCTGTGAGGAGGACAATATCGAGGTGTGGGAGCTACAGCATTACAGAGAGTAGGTGGAAATACTGTCCACTGTTTGTATTGATGTGCTATGTCCACAGTTTTGCATGCTATGTCTGGCTATTGTTAACACACCTTCAAATTCTGGTGCAGTGTACTGTGTAAATGTGTGTTGGGGTGAGTAAGGAGACAGGCAGATGTAAGTGTCATAGATCCTCTTCTATCCGACTGTGCATGCTGTTACAGTTGATGTGGGTCTATAAGCTGTGTATGTTTGTAGGGGCAGACTGAGACATGTCCCTTAAAACCTCAACATCCCCCCAACCCTTTATGTTTGGCTGTTGTGTCAATGCCTGATCTAGATGTTTGGGAGCAATTTTAGGTCTGTAGCAGGTAGTTGGACATACTGCTGCATATGCAGTAGGCCACAGCTGCTGCATTCTGGCCAGAAGTCAGACCTGGGATTGTGAAGACATTGGGGGAGAGCAAGCTGTTACTGTCAGTGAAGGTGCAGTGTCAGCTGTTGTGTCACTGCATGGCCTGGTTGAGGGTACTCACAACAGTCCAGGTAAGGCATGTGCCTGTGGTGCATGCGTTACATAATAGTGCCATCCAGAGAGTGGTAGGCAACATTTAGTACACATATTCATAATTGTGAAATGTGTCCCACACTACAGGCCTTTAACATGTTACTGTAGGTGCCAGTGACTGTGGTAGGAGCAACCCATTTTGCTGGACATTGCAGGGCTCCATTATTCCTATGTTGTATTGACATGCATGTAGTTTTCATGCCACACACTAGACTGTGGGCCAGGACTGTAGGTATCTAGATGTGACAAATGCTAGAACTGTAACAGATGGAGTTACCAAGTCATTATTATGGTAGGTGTATGACATATGTGCAAGCATACAGTGTGTAACACAGGATTAGCATGGACATGTGTGTTCTGATGGGCATGACATGTGACATTGAGCTGTCTGTCATGCTTTTGTAACCCCTGTCTGCACTGCCTCACCAGTATGTGAGCATACACAGTAGGTTTTATGATGACCCTGCCATAAATAGGAGGCAGAAACTGGGGATATTCAATAACAGTCTGTGCAGTTGTCAGCTCTACCTGATATTGTAGGTCTCCCGTACATCTAGCAGAATTTATTTGTCTGTGTACTGATTATGTGTCTGCGTCAGAGGCCCAAGTATACAGTGATTTGGGCTACTAAATATGAGTAGTGTGTGACTGACAATCAGGATATGTTTGTAAAAACAGTTGTTATACTTCAGAGGTCAGTTGGCTTACTGGTATGTTGCTCTGACTGTAGATCAAATGGTTCTTGGTTCAAAATTTGTTACTGATATCTTTTTTCCTTAAAGTTACATCCCTGTAATGCATGATATATTTACAAATGCATCAGTAATTCCCCAAACCTGATGTGGTGTAATGGTGTGTTGCTGTGACTCTGGTTCAGAAGGCCCTGTGTTCAAGGCTTGGCAGCTTTGTCTTTTCTTCCCAGTGTTACATGACTGTAATGTAATATATATTAACAAAAGCATTACTAATTCCCACAGCTGATTTGGCTTAGTGGTGCATTGTTCTGACTCTAGTCCACATGGTCCTACGTTCAAGACTTGGCAGTGATATCTTTTTTCCCTAATGTTAAATGACTGTAATGCATGATATATTTTGCAAAAGCATTAGGAAATTCTTACAGCTGATTTGGTGTAGTAGTGTATTGCTCTGACTCTAGTGTACAGGATCCTGGGTTCTTGACTTGTCAGGGCTGGCTATTTTGTTTCTGGGCAGAATAGTGGCTGAAGGAGATAGAGTGATTTAAGCAGTTTTAAGTGAGTTTGTGTGGTTTTGCATGGTGCTAAGCAATGCCAAGAGATGCTTAGGCTCCCTTAGCTTCACTTAGCAATGCTTAGTCCTGCTTAAACCCACGCTAATTCAAAAAAAGAAAAGAAAAAAGGAGTGATAGAAAAGTGATGAAATGGGAGCAAGCAGGGGGTAAAACATTATGAAAAACAGCTAGGGGATGTGCAGGATGGGTGTAGGAAAGGACCATAGCTCTCCATTTCTTGTGCAGCAACAGCTGTGAATGATGTTGACAATTTTTAATTTAGAGTCTCACCCCCCACAGGGAGGGGTATTTGTGACATACATTTGTTGAGTAATTCAAAGGTAAATTGATTTATGTCAGTGTATGTGGGAGCAAAATGGAGTGCTATGTATGGGTCATGTTTTTTGGGGGGGCAGATGCCCCCCTTTTTTTAAGGTGAGAAAGGGATATTGGGGAAGGGTTGTAGGTAAGTTTGGGGAGGTAAGTTGGGTAGGAGAGGTTGGTTTTGCAAACAGACAAGACAGCTGACAGGGGCAGTGTATGACACATGGGGGACAGGGAGGGTGGTTGGGAATCAGAGGGCCACATGCTCCAATGGAAACAGCGGGTCTGAGGTCCCCACCCATGCACAGTTACCACTGCCCCTTCAGGGTCCTGAAGGTGGCTGTGCTGGGGGCTGGACGATGGGGCCAGCCTGCTACTCGAGGTGCACCAGTCTGCTCTTGATCTGGTGCAGGCGGACATCCAAGTCTCTCTGGATGACTCTGCGCATCATAAATCTGAGCTGGTGTTGGGTGACAGGGTCCTCTCAGCGCCCACACCTGTGGGGGGACAGGCCCCATCCACTTACACAGTTCCACCCGAGGGTGGTGCAAGACCAGTGGAGGAGGCAGTTCGAGGGTGGGTCCCAGACATGCTGGGACCCGCTGCCATGGCCAAATGAGGTGGGGCAGGCAGATCCACTTGGATCTGCCTACCCAAACATGATATGGTGTTGAGATTTTTCAAAGTGTATTGATTAGTCATGAACAAAACATTTCAACATTAGTTATAACAGCATGCATGGGTGTTCCAATTAACCCAGAACAATAGTATTAGAAAAATTGCATGGCAAACAGAACACATGCATAAATGGAATAACAGTCATTATTGTAACAACATGGCAGTAACAGTTATGGCAACAGGCCACCAACAATGGAATTTGAACAAGGTATGTTAGTATGCAACCATTTAAATATATGAACAATAATAGAACACAAGTCCCAACTTTAGGTTTTGAGAACAACATACTCGTAGTATATGAATAATTATTATTGATGCAGATAGGGGTGGGGGGAGAGAAAAACAGTCCCTTACCAACTGTGTAGGCCATATTTTTCACAACAGTACTGCTCAATAATCTAATCTATCTGTAATAAAAATGAGGTCTGCCCTCACTTTACATCTACCTGAGGCCTATAGCTATTGTAGCAAGTATATACCTGTTAAACTGTCGACCTGGAATGCTATGGGTCAAGCTGTGATAACTCTAGGTACATGAGTAGAGGGGACTTGTACATGTCAGGGTTACATATATGACTAACAAACTGTACCCTGCACTGATGTTTCTGTGAGTGTGCTAAAAGCATACTTGTACTATATTTATATCTGTGCAAGGGTATTGGCAACAGTGATCATTAGCCGTGACAGGGTGACAATTGAGAGACATGTATTGGGAAGAGTGCACGGTATATATAGCTATCCTGCTGTCATTTGTACGCATGGGGTTGGACACTGGATCATTTTTACACAGTTTATTAGTATACCCTTCATACAACTAATACAAACATTTCTTTATTTGTGAGACCCGTGGAGAAAATATCTGTTAACACTACCTGACAGTTTCTACAACTACTCAAGATTACTTGTGTGCCACTATGAACACATCTTCGTACCAGTCCCTGGATTCAAATCATGGTCTGTGTCTGCAAGAATTAACAACATATATCCATTTCTTATCACACTGAGCTACTGGGGCACTGCTGTCTGCTGCTTGACTGATTTGTGCCTAACACTCACTTGGTTACACAGTTTAACCTTGTAATATAAATGGAGTGTCACAGAAGACTGTAGTGACAGTTGAAATACATGTCTGAGATTCATGCATGATAGATAGTTAGTGAATTGTGTGTTGATACTTTGATTGCAAGTGTACACATTTAACTCCTAGTGGATGTGAATATGTGTGATCTGTACAGACCACAGCAGGGTGCTGGGTTGCATACCCAGCCCATATACATTTGCACATCAAATATTTACAGTCTCCACCTATTACAGTCTCATACTTGCCTGCATCAGCATACCTACATTCAGGAATACATGTAGCTGAAATGCAAAGGTTAACACAAGACAATGCTGCAGGGAACACACTACAATACATTACACATTACTATTCAAGGTTCAGATCTTAGTGTAGAACATATATCAATTTTCCTTGTTTTACAGTTCCACGTGTACGGTTTGGCATAACAGCTGCTTAGCTGACAAACCTCAGTGACTTTCTAATCTCATAACTATATTTGCTTTGTAGCACATGTACACTTGTATTTCTTCAACAACAGACCAGATTAAACACAACAGTTTGTGGAAATAAGCTTTATTTAGGGTGACATGACACAGTGGTTTATTACATTCAAAATTCTAAATTCAGTTGTACTGCATATCCTATAGATGATAAATGTATGTCAGTTATTAAGTAGCAAGCACAGTATACTTTATTAACAGATTCATTCCTATACAGTATTACTACAGTATTGGCTTCCTTTCATCAATAGTAGCTTGTTTGCTGCCTTCATTTGTATTACACAGTACCTGGCATTAGTCACTTATATCAATGTTGGTCTAACAACACATTATTCAGAACACTCAGAACACACTATATCTAATGGCAGTAAACAATTACACTTTCTTATTTATTGGATTATATATATTGCAAGTTATGAACTCACCACATTGCCGGTGCAGCCTTGCCAGTTGTTCAGCATGGGCCTCAATGTTACAAGCCCTCTCTATGCAGCTGCGGGGGGAAAATACACCATTATGCATACCTGTCTATCAGATATTCATACTATAATTTGATAAAGCAACACTTGATATACTTACAAACTTCTGGGGCATTCTGGGCCCGAGCATCTTGGATCCACTGGGCCAAAAGTGCCCCCTTCCTCTGTTTCAGATCATCATAATGATGATGGACCTGCTCACCAGTGCAGGGGATGTTAGTGGCATTGGTGAGTTCACATGCCAGATGGTCCCAGGCCTTAGACTTGTATTCCGAGCCCTGGTACTGGCCCTGCAGCAGTCTGTCATCATGGTTCTTTATGAGCAGCTCAGCCATGACCCTGGACTCCAACATACCCCAGCGCTGTGCCCAAAATCACACTCCCCCTCCTGCACCTGCCATAGTTCCTGCAGGCATCAAGCTCCAACAGGTTCTGCCTGTGTTCCCACCTGTGTGGTTTAAATAAGCCATATTCCTGCCCTTTGCCATCACTGGACCATTTTTACAAATGCTGAGCAAAGCTCAGCAGTGTGCAAACCCATTAAGCTGAGCTGAGCAGTGCATAATGTGGCAAATGCTTAGCAGTGCTTAGCAGTGCACAATCCACTTAGCTGAGCTGAATACTGCTTAGAATGGGACTTCTTAGCAATGCTCAAACCAGCTACGTGGAGCTAAGCACTGCTAAGTATTGCTCAGACAGATCTTGTTTAAGCATTGCTTAGCTTGGCTTAGCAGTGCTTAGCAAAACTGAGCTAAGGGAAAACAATATTTTTCATTTAAAAAATAGTAATTGGCTATTAATTATTCATTGTTTATATATTATTATTAAGTGTATATATTTTACTTTACATGACCTCCCCCTACGTGCTTTCATTACATTACCTTGGGGTGTGACTATACTGTACTGGACACTTGTGTTTACATAGTGGTTTTCACCTGATATCTCCACTGACACTGGGATTCTGGACCATCTACACTAACCTGGTTAACAAATATCACTAACTACATCAATAAATAAAATAAAAATTAATACAAAAATGATTTCCTTTGTAAAAGCTGAATGGCTTGTCTTCGTATTCATACTGTGCACCTACAGTACACAAAGCTGTAACTCTAATCACTCAGCTGTGAAGATTTTAGCTATACATTTCTATATGGCTCCTTGATACATTTAAGCACTGCTGAGCAAAGCACCGCGCAAACCCAGAGACATGTGGGGGGGGGGTGCAGACCAGGGGTGAATTTTCAATTGCCTATTCAATGGTCAAGATTATGTTGGAATAGGTTTAGGGACAGACTCTACTTCAAATGAATGGGGAGCCTATTCTAGAGTGTGAAGACCCTTTGAGACACATATCTGTCTCGCCAGCATGTTCTATTTATATTACAAGCAAAGTGTAAATCCTTGGATCTAGTGTTTCTTGTGCTGTTTGTTTTACAGACAAGCAAAAGGTCCATTAAGGCTGGATCTGAGGATGCCTTATTTGACAGGCATAGGCTGCAGCTCAGTAACCTACAGGAGACTGAGTATGGAGATAGGGCTTTATGGCAATATGTATAGGACAATAAGTTAATGCCCTGGGTTCTCTTGGTGAGGGACCTCTGTGGGCATTTAAACTTTTGCATGTGCCTGGTCAGGTATATGTTGAAGGGGGCATTGTACTCAAGGATGGGTATGATAAGGGCCACGTAAAGTGGTACTGTAACTTTCTTCGGCCTGGATACTGTATACTTAAATATAAACTGGGTGGCATGGAATGATTTTCTTACTACCTTGTTTATGTGTTGGTCAAAGGCCAGATTACTGTCTACATATGTTCCCAGATCTCTAACTACTGGGTCCACTCTTGCGGGTGTCCAGACCTCTGGCTTAATGTAATTTTTTTCTCCACAGCTACACAGCTATCAGAGTCCTGTCTTATCTAGTTAGGCTACACTGAATGAATGAATGCAGGAAAAAACAGAAGAGTAAGATAAACCATGAGAAAAAGAAAGAAAAAAGTAATCTGGATGGTGTGGGTAGGCCAGGATAGTGGGCAAATCAGAAGAACATGGGTGATGTGCATTTGGGCAATGGGGGGCACAGTGAAGCCCTTTTTCTAGGGCCTCAGCTCACCTAAGGCCAACCCTGCCCAATTTATTTTGTAAAACATCACAAATGATAATATGTGAAGAAAAAATAGCTCATTACTCTGCTTCTCTACTCTGTTACCCACTAACATTTTCCTCATATTATTTTGAAGTATAATATTCCTACTGGAATCTAACCTATTTCCAGCTGGTGCTTCCTTCTCACTTACTAATGACTTTCTCTACTTTTAATTTATACAGTTCTATGAAACAGATTACCTACATAATATTATAGAATCAGTTTATGTATATTTGCAAACAGTACAAAATAATCACGTAGTAATGTTGTGCATAGATGATATTGTATATACTTCTACTGTCATACAAAGAAATGGTTGAATATGTTTTGGAGACTTTTTTCCTGGACCTTCACTAGGAAGAGGCTTTGTGAAATCAGTCAGGCTACCCCATTCAAAGAGTGAAGATAAATAAATATACTAAATTAAATACACGTGAACAGCTTTTGTTAGAATTCCATCAGTCTCGTGGAATTCATTAAAGCTGCCTTTGTTGCAACTACATGTTGTCCCCCTCCCCTCTTGCTGTGCCCATGTCAGTTCTAATACAGTTACATTACAAAGCTAGTCATGTTGGTATTTTTAATTCTGCTTTTTTATCTCTTATATGGCCCCCACTGTTATACAAAGCAGTACAAGGACATTTTGAAAAGATACATTACTTAGGCATAGGGCTAGTGTTAAAATAAACATAATAATTCTGCTAAATAAATGGAAAATAAATTTGGAACACTGTTGCATCAATTTTTACTGCATAAGTGAAACAGAATTTTGAGGGAATGTATATTCATGAGGGATATTGTTATATGCACTCCAGTGCCATTGACCTATTCTGTATGAATGTGAAAGTGCGCAATTTCAGAATTACGCACACATTTCTACTATAACCACTAAATCCTTATGTTCTCCATACAGTGTATATGCAGATACATCAAAACCTGTTGATATGGATTAAGGTTAGCAGATATGCATTTCTTTTAAAATTTTTATATATTGATATCTGAGATAGTAATACTTTAAATATACCTTTCATTATAATAGGACAGTTATGCACACATTTTAAATATAAGTAACTCAGATAGTGTACAACAGAGCATGGGTATAACCAGTATTTTTGGAAATGTACACCAAAGAATACCACCACCCTTAATATAACCCTATCAAGTGTAGCCCATCACCCACCTTCCTCACTTGTTTTTGGTAAGCATGCCTTTTTGGTACTGGTAATTTGCTAAGTATTTCACCCTTCATTTAAGAAAAGCTAATTAAGGACTGATGGAAGTCATGCGAGCTCAGTAGGCACAGCCACAGTCATTTGATCAGGATCGCAAAAAAGTAATAAAGGTTTACAGATTTCTGACTATGCCCATGCAACAGATGTTTGAACACTTTTTTTCCTGTCCAACCTCCCCACAGTTAACAATCAGCTGCCACCAGCTCCTCTCCTCACTCATTGGGCCAATCTACCAGACCTGCTTTAGCTTCCCCTGGGGAAAAACTTGATCCACATCAAGGATCAGTGTAAGGATGTTGTTCTGCTGCCAGAGATTGTGCCCTAATCCCCACTACACCACAGCAGCCTTGGGAGCAATTGTTGCCTTTGGGAGGGACACGTGCACTTATATACATGATCAGCCTCCTGACCAAGCAGAATACCACTTGCAGCATGGAGCTTGCCAAGCTCTTAATGCTGCTGTTTACAGCAAGCCTAGAAAATCTCCCTCTCACCAGGATGGGTGAGCCACTGTCAGTCACTCACTCCCATTCTCCCATGCCCAGTCCTTTTGGTGCCCATGCCACTAGTTAAACATGGGCCATCAGGGGTGCAGTTACAGCTTTATCATTTTGGATCACAGAATTTTTGAACATTTTGAGGAACAGGTAGCTGCATATGCCATGAGCACATCTGTACCCCTTCAAATCTATTTTATAGATGCAGGGGCTCTTTTTACTTCTTCTCCTTGTATCTTAATAAAATGTCATTTTTTACAAGAATTTAACATAAAAGTCAAACATTTTATGTTCATTAAAGAAAATATCATATCTCTAGATATGTATGCAGACAGTATTATTAGCCATTATTGCATGATCAATGAGCAGACCATTCTGCTTCAGGGACGTTGTAATTCCTGTTGCCAATATTATTTCCATCATTTTAACCATCACTTAGGTCAAACATTCCTAGGATACTGATTGCTTCATCCATTTAATATGGTGTCACTGCTGCTCACCTCCCGTCTCCTATGATCGTTTTACTTTAAAAGAACATGCTGACAAACTCTGTCAGTGATTCAACTAAATTCCCAACTGTCCCTTATTAAGGGCCTTAATGGAATTGATGTAGGCCCTGTACTATATTTTCCATCCCACTTCAGGTTATTTTCTACCTCTTCTTTCGTGATTGCATCTGTCGATCTTTCTCTAATCACTTTGTGTCCCCCCAGCCTACTACTTTCTCCTCTCTTTTTTCTTGGTGAAAATTGCTGCAAAATATTTATTTAGGAAGTATCTATTTTTTTTTTTTTGCATTTATCTCTTCCAAACTAGTTCCGTGATCTCCTTTACTGCGTTTTTCTTTTCCCCTGTATACCTGAAAAAAGTCTTCTCTCCCCTGAAAATGTTTGCTTCTAACCTTCTCACTGCCCAGAGTAATCTTGTATGCTTAAATGCATACTTTTTTTAGTGTATGACCACCTGTCCAAGCAATTTAGAACAATCTCGCTAAAGCATTTAGCCCTGTACTCCATGACAGAATGATTCATTCAGAATCCCAAAATAAATAAAGCTTTGCAGATTTCTGACTATGCCAATGCAACAGATTTTCAAAATCTGTTTCCCTCTCCAACCTCCCCTCAGCTAACAATCAGTAGTTCCTTTCCACATTCATAGGGAATCTGAAGGCAAATTACATAATAATTTGAGTCCACAAAAGCCTTCAAGGTCATACACAACAGGTAAGAACAGAAGGACTCATATCCTCACCACTTCTTGTCACCCGTGCAGTCCCTCAGTACTCTGTCCTAGAGAACACTCCTTTCTAGATATTTCTCCTCAGATGTCAAATCTGGCTTACTGGAAATGCAGATTAATGCAAACTGTGAACTTCGTCCTCAACCTTGATGATGTGAACTTCTAAGATGGCTGCACATTGAGTAACAGCTTAATTTCAGCTCTCCCAGTGTGAAAGCAGAAACTCACAACAGAGAGACAGTAAGCAAATTTTTGGTAAATTTCAGTAACTGGCTAGTAAGTACACTGTCTGGATGCCAACAAAAAAGAAATTCAGAGAAGATGAAAGAAAATAGATCACAAAAGGTGAGAAAAAAACACACTGACTGAGAAGAATTCTGCAGCTGTTCAACAAAAAGCAGTGCAAGTTCCAGCTTTGGTGCAAGACATGACTTCCAGTAACCTAGAGGAAATGTAAGTCAAATGTACTCAGAGCTTATTAAAATAAACAAAACACTGAGGGAGTATATCAACTCAAATAACAAAAGGCTGGAGCAAATGGAATAAGCTTTAAACAGATATTCAGATGCAGTAATAAAACTGAAAAAAATCAGAAATCAAAATGAAGACAAGGCTGGCTGAACATTAGACTGCTCAAGAAGAGATGTTTCAAAACATAATAGAACTAGAAGACAAAGCATGTAGGAAAACCTCAGATTTTCTGCTGTACCAGAAAAGCTGAAAGGAACGGTCTGTATTAATTTATGAAAGCACAAATAAGTAACTGGACTGGTATTCCATAGCAGGAGTTGTTAATTGAAAGGGCACATTGTGTGTATGCTCCAAACCAGGTCATGAGAAAGTAACTGAGACCGTTAATAGTAAAGATGCAATCTACCAGCAGAAGGTGTTGATTCTGACAAAACTGTGGCAGAAGGACAAAGTACTAAAAATGGAAGACAATAGTTTGTGGAAAATGACTACTCACTGTACACCAGGCAGAAGAGGAGTAAATTTATTCCACTAATCAGGGAATGTCAGGAAGCAGGCATGAGATTCAAACAGTTGTGCCCAGCTACCTTCAGAATATTCTTTTCTGAATGGAATAAATCACTTTTTGATGCAGCATCTGCTAAGGAGGAAATACAAAAGTGTGTCTAACAAAAAATACGCTATGAAACAGAAGGACATTCTGCTTTTTTCTTCTGGTAATAAAGACCATAGAGAGACTGTACCAGTGAAATCATTTCCAACGTTTCAAAGGAAAATGCTTCAGAGACAGAAAAAAGCACAAGAGTTGACTAGAATAACAGATTACAGTAGAAATGAAGCAACGGCTGGATTTGGGAGATGGAGATAAACTTGAATAAAACCAAATAACTTGGAAAGTGACAAATAAATGTGGGATTACAAAACATTAATTATATTTATGAAACATGACAGAGCAAGAAAACCTACCTAGAAATACTCAACTTTTTTGAATTTGTTAAACTTGTAGGGGACTTTAAAGCATATGCCCTACTTTATGTCATTAATGTTTGGAGGAGCACTTAGGAGAAGGGAAGAGGAAGCAGACCGTTAACTGTAAGTAAAACAAAATTTTGTTCTTAACAGTAATATTTTTATAATGCATGATATAATTTGCATGCTATAAAGTAAAGTTATCTCAGTTATTTTCAAGTGTAATGGGGATACTAAAATAAACATGTGGCCCTGATGTTTTCTTCTGTTCTCTTTCTCCTTGTTCAGTTTTAAGAAATGTAGGCACTCCAGTGTAAAAAAAAAAAGAAGAAGAAAAGTCTGGTCAAAAGAGAAAAAAATATGTACTTTTTCTCATTATTGCATATGGGAATGACTGGATTGAGGCCCTTGGCTTTATCTAGTAACAAGTTTTAAGAGAAAGAAAATAAATAAATAAAAGAACATTGAATATAATAAAGCTTTCATCTAGCAAATAAATAAATAAATGTTCATAGAAGCAACTCTGTATCTGGTTCTCATATCTCCATGGAGACAATTCAATAAAGAGATATAAAAACAGAATACTTCTTTCTTTTAATGGCTAGAATATGTTTCCTGAAAGCATTCACGTGTTTCCCCATTCAGGGAGAGCAATAAAGATAAGACAAAACCAGACAGCACTTAATAGAAGCACAGACTGTACCATGCATCTTAGCACAGATAACCTTCCTTTTAGGTTAACCCAAGTCTATGAGTTTGGCTGTCAGTTTAGGGCAATTGCTCCTAACAGAAGGGTAAAACTTCAATATTTGAAGATGTACATAGTTTTGTATGTTAGTATTATGTTAATATGTTTTAGGGGTATATTGGGGGTATATATATATATTTTTTTTTTTTTTGAGGGCTTTCAATAAAACAAAAAAGAGGTTTTGTAAGATGTGACATAGGCCCAATGGTTATGACAAGAATCAACTGTATAACAGATCTACTTGCCAAACATTAGTGTGTGCATCATGTAACACAAAAGCTAGAACTAGATACTTAACAAAAATGCTGTTACAAATAAAAGGTGTGAATAATAACTTTTTAATATAATGACGCTTTCTATATTATCTTTAAATGTTAATGGTCTCACAAATATATGCAAAAAAGAAAGAACAGTGAACTATATTAAAAATGGATAGTGCAAATAGCTATGCTACAGGAGACACATTTGGAAAGAACTGAACAACAGGGACCTCCGAAGCTGAAATGCAAACAAACACCAGTCGCAACCAAAGTGACACATAGCTCATAACACCAGTGTGCCACTCAACAACAGCCCCTAAGGCAAGACAACGTGCCCAAAACTTTAGTCATAGGTGACTTTATAGTCAGGCACACTGATGTCCCACTCACCAGGCTGAGCAAGGAGAAATTTACAGTCAGCTGCCTGTCAGATGCCAGGATCCGCCACATACCACATGCACTCGAGTCACTCCACAACAAGTACAAATATGACTCTCTTATTGTCCACGTTGGAGTGAATGACTTGAGACATACCTACCTGGGCTATATGAAAAGAAGCATAGAAGAGCTCTTAGATCATGTGGCCCAGGCAGGTATGACCCTAGCCCTGAGTAGCATCCTGCCTTCACCCAGAATGATACCACAGTATAAGGACAAAATGATTGACTTCAACAATTGGCTAAGCTTCTGGTGTCATTCAAAGGGGATCCAGTATCTGTCTGCCTGGGACAACATGATCGACAAACCACGATGCTTTGCCAGAGATGGTATGGACCTGTCACCCCGGGGATTCAAGTTACTGGCTAAAGCTCTTGCCACCCCTATAGTGCCTTTTTTAGGCAAGGTTCAAAGGACAAAACTACCACCATAACAGATACAAGCATGAAAAATCTGAAGGTAATGCTACTCAATGCTAGAAGTCTAAACCTCAAATGCACTCTCTTGAGGCACTCCTAAAAATGGAGTACATCGATATCTGTGCTGTAACTGAGACCTGGTTCAAGACTCTAGAGAGCACCCCTGCAATACCAGGCTACAACCCTTACCACACTTTTCGGCCACTAAACCTAGACTGAAACACTAAAGGTGGAGGAGTGTCCATATTCACCAAGGATATTCACACCTCCAGGCTAGCTGCCCAACACAATGCATCTGAAATTCTCCAGGTGCAAATAACACTAGGTAAGGCTGCAATCCAAATTGTAGCTTGCTACAGATCCCCCACCATGCCCCAAGATTCTCATTACACCTTTCTAAACATACTGGAAAATATTAAGATACAACCAAATACCCTAATACTGGATGATTTCAACTACTCTGCCATTAACTGGGAAAACTACTCAGGTACCAACACCTTTTCCCAATGGTTCTTGGAATTCATAAATTCCAATGCCCTGGATCAACTAAATCCATTGTCCCACCAGGGGCTCCAATATCCTAGACCTGGTCATTACCAACATGGGAGATATATGCTCCACACCAGTGGTCACCCCCTCATTGGTCAGGTCTGACCATAAGCAAATCACTCTTGACATCCACGTCCCACCCCCACCCCCAGTAAGGAAACCTCTGTAAAAAACTTCTCCAAAGCCAACCTCATGCTACTTAAGTCAGAAGTGACAAACTTCATGGCACCCATGCAGACATGAGCTGAAAGTTCAACTGCTGAATCCTACACTAAGGCACTGTATGAGCACATCCACTCATGCATGAATCGTGCCATCCCAAATAGAACCAAGACGCTCTCCTCCAAAAAAAGGAAGCCAATCTGGTGGTCCCCTGTCATAAACAAACTATACAACAGAAGGAAGAAACTGTTGCAGAAAAGAGGAAAATCCCAGGATGCAAAAATCTCCCTTACCAGCCTCAGTAAGAAGCTGAGATCCCTCATAAAATTCTCCAAAGATAGTTACAAAAATAAAATTGCCAAAGATTCCAAAGACAGCCACAAGGCATTCTATAGTTATGTCAAGAATCTAAATGACAATGCTCATATCTGCTCTGAGCTACAACAGAATGGCATTAAATATACGGATCCCAAGGATATTGCCAACATCCTGGCAGATCAATTTAGTGCCAACTTCACCCCCTAAAGGGCCCATCTCAATACCAAATGATTGTCAAATTCCAGTAATCATGACCACACAGGTAGAAAATGCACTCTCCAAAACTAAGAATACAGCATCCATGGGACCAGATGACATCCTGGGCTGTGTACTACATGAACTACAAAATGAACTGGCACCTCACCTAAGTGTCATGTTTAATCATAGCCTCACCTCAGGTTTCATGCCCACAGAGTGGCACACAGCTACAGTTATCCCACTCCACAAGGGGGGATCCACCTTGGATCCCGGGAACTACCGTCCCATCAATCTGATGAGCCTGATCTGCAAGGTCATGGAATGCATTATCATGGAACTTAGAAACAAAGACATTGCCAACCTTCAAACACTGGACCCCACCCAGTTTGGGTTCGTGGAGGGCTAATCTTGTCTCCTGAACCTGATTGGCTTCTTTGAATCAGTCTCCAGAGCTGTGGATGAGGGTAAGGTGGTCCACAAAGCCTATCTGGACCTCGCCAAGGCCTTCAATACCATCTACTACTCTGGAATCATAGATAAACTTACTAAGCTGGGCATAAATCCCTACGTCACTCGATGGGTTGCCAACTGGCTTACTGACAGAACCCAGACTGTAAAAGTAGCCGACTCAAAATCCAGCTCCAGACAAGTGACTCAGGGTTCAGTCCTGGGACCACTCTTGTTTGGCATCTACTTCTCTGAAGTACAGGCCAACACTAAGGGACTCTGGCTAACAAATTTTGCAGATGACTGCAAACTGGGAGCCATTATTGAATCCCTAAATGATGTGGATATTCTACAAAAGGGCCTTACAGAAACAGATGCTTGGTGCCAGAGCCATGAGCTCAAGCTTAATGCCAAGAAATGTATAGTTATCTCCTTTGGGAAAAACCATGTACCCATGAATTACCACATAGGTGGCAGTACACTAAACACAGAATGTGTGATGAGAGACTTAGGGATACAGGTGAACAGTAGTCACACCTTCGATAATCACATCACCACAATAGTCAGGAAATCTTTCTATGTGGTACACCTCATCACTAAGGGCTTTTCATCCAGAAAAAAGGAGATAATTGTCCCACTGTACTCATCCCTCATTAGACCCATTATAGAGTACAATCCCCTGTTTGGTATGTACCTCATAAGACATCTGCAATAGCTGAAAAGCTGCAGAAATGCCTCACTAAAAGAATCACAGGCCTAAAGCAGATGCTCTATGCTGACTGTCTAAAAAAACTCCAGCTATACTCTGTGGCATATCATCTACTCAGAGGCAATCTCTGCTTAACATACAAGGCCATGTCAAACCCTGAGCTGTTGGACATGCTCCACTTAAAGAAATCCCAATCCCTCAGAGCCACACACTCCAGGGATCTAAACCTTGTTGTCACAATGAACAAAACATGCTGGAGGGATAGTTTCCTGACCCAGACACTCCACATACTCTGGAATAGCCTGCCCATACATGTCAAGCAGAGTGCCTCCTTGGCCCTCTTCAAAAGGAACCTTGACGATTGGATGGGAGATAGGAAATTCACCCTGGGGATCATGTCAGTCACCCTGCAAGATAGAGGTCGAGGGAAGAAAATATTGTGGGAAGAAATATCCGGGGAATTGTTTGGCTAGGCTTGTATAGGCCCTAGAGCCGATAGCCTAGTACCAACCTATGAACATGTGAATTTAATAAAGAATTGCTTTCAGGATGGTTATTCAGAGGAATACCTGAAACAAAGGAAAAGAGAAATAATTATATTAATTGCAAGAAGAGCTCCATTAGTGATAGAAGAAGATAAAAAGATAATAATGGTAGACTTGTAGTAATAATGGGCTACTGTCAAGGGAGGAGGATAACACCGGCATGTATTTATATTCCACCTAAAGCTGCTATAATGGAGATTTAGAAAATTATGGGAGAAATAATCAGTTTTCAGCAGGGAATATTACTTATAGGTGGGGACTGGAATTTGATTTGCAGCAGAGAAGATCTGTCTGAGGAGCCCAGAAGGGAAAATATAACAAAGGAGGCTAGATTTATGAAGAAAGTTATGAAAATATTTGGCAGGAAAGATGTGAATTCAGGGTGAATTTACATATTATTCCCAAAGATACAAAAACCTGGGATAGACTACACAGAACATACATTTCACAGGAATATGTGCATTTAATTGAAAGTTTTGATACACATCCAATAACTATTTCAGATCATGTGCCAATAATAACTAAAATAAAACCACAGGATAATGAAATAAAAATGAGACACTGGTGATTTCCCACCTATCTCTTGAAAAGAAAGGAATTTAATGACTGGGTAGTAGAAACTATTCATGATTTATTAGAGAAGATAGAAATTTCTTCTGAAAATAAAGCAAGGGAGTGGGATGAAATTAAAGTGGAGTTTAAAAACAGGGTGGAAATAAAAGAAATAGAGATATGGTTAAGAAGTAACAAGAATTATTTAGAGGGACTGACAAATGTTAAAATATTGCAGACTAGGAGGAATCAAAAAGAACAAGAGGAGCAACTGCAGAGTGTTAAGCAGAAAATAAAGGATGACCTTGATAATATGCATGAGTTTAGAAAGATTGCTGTTAAGCAACTGTTTTTGATAATAATGCCAGAGTACAAAAACTTTTAGTGCAATGACTCAGGCAACAGAATGTAGAAAGAGTTGTTTCCAAGCATAGTGACCCTATAACAAGGAAGATAACAAGAGTTCCTCTAGAGGTACTAGAAATATTTATTGGAAATTTTATGAAAATCTGTCTAAAGCAGAGAAATATAGTGATCAAGAAAAGGTGCAAACGGAAATGTTTATGGAAGAATTAAATATGACAAGGTTAGAGGTAGATGAGGCTCAGTTACTTACAGCTAGGATAGGAGGAGATGAGATAAAAATGGTGATGTATAACCAATCCACAGGAAAGTTCCCAGGAATAGATGGTATTCCTATGGAAGTTTGGAAGATAGGAGGGAAAAAACTGATAAAAATCAGGAAGGTTTTATTTACTAGTATTTTAAGAAGAGGATAAGCACCAACATCCTGCAAGAAAGTGGTGTTGGCTATAATATCTAAAGAGGGCAAAGACCCATCAGATCCAGCATCATACAGGCCCATTTCAATCCTAAACCATGATTATAAAGTGTTTATGTCTATAATGACTAAACAAATGGCAAAGGTGATACAAATATTGATAAACATGGATCAATGTGGTTTTGTGAAAGGGAGGCAAATAGTTGACAACATTAACAGAACACTGATGATCCAGAGGGAAGTAGAATATAAGAAAATACCACTGTTGCTTGTGGGTTGTGATGCAGAAAAAGCATTTGACAGAGTAAGCTGGGAGATTATGAGCAGGGCAATGGAAGCATTTACATTTCCTGATAAGATTATAAGGTTAATTAGGAGGATATATGAGAGATCAGAGGCTAAAATTAAAGTGGGTGGGTTCCTCTGATAATTTTTGTTTGAGCAGAGGAACCAGGCAGGTGAGTCCTCTTTCCTCTTTGTTATTTGTACTATATTTAAAACCAACGGCAAAGAAAATAACAGACTCAGAAATTATATGGTATAATTGGTATGGCAGTTGAGAAAAGCTGAGTCTATTTGCAGATGATATTATTTTATGCCTGATAAAACCTGAAAAAGACATTTCAGTGTTGTGGAACATTTTGAAGCATTTTCAAATATTTTCAGAATACAGAAGTAATGAAGCTAAAACAAAGGCAATAGCTGTAAATTATGCGCTCACACTTGAGTTGGTTCAGCAATATTCTTATTTATGAGGACATGATGAAATGAAGTACTTAGGAGTATGGATTAAAAAGGATTATGGTGTGGCAGCTAGGGATATGTGGGAAAAGATAATACAAAAACTGAGAAATTGGAAGCTCTGTTATATGGATATGGATAGCAAGATGCAAGCAGTTAAAATGTTTTAGTCCCTTTAGTTTTATATACAAGTCAGGCATATTTTTATCAACCAAAGGAGAAGTTGTGGACAGCAAGTAATAAAGAGCTGAAGGATTTTATCTGGGAGGGGAAGACAGCAAGAGTCAAGTAAGATAAACTGATTCTTCCAATTGAACAAGACGGTTTGGGATTATCCAATCTGAAGGGGTATTTCAGAGCTACACAGCTAAGGCTAATATACACAGCACGAGCAAAAACCTATAATTCAGAGGGAAAGGGATGATGATGAAACAGAGGAAGCTGAAGAAACAAGGAGAGACTGGGATTTTGGATGCAGATCCTTAAGGAGAATAACAATAAATAGTTAGAATATTAGACTCATAAAGTAGTAGAAAGTATTTTTAGAAAAAGGTAAATGAGAGCATATTTTCTGGGAGTGTAATGAGTTGGCAGACTTTAAAGATTCCCTGCAAATGGCTCTGTCACAGAGACTTGATGAGCAAATTAGTGTAACTAAGGAAATTATTTTTTGAGTTATGATACAGAATCAGAATTGCCTAGTCATTAGTAAGGCCTTGCTGAGTCTAATTATGGTGGCTGCCAAAAATAGCAATTATTAGAAAATGGAAATCAAAGTCTAAACAAACTGTACTAGAAGTAGTGAATATAGTAACAGAGATAAAACCACTGGAATTAGGATATTTGGATAAGGGTAGGAGCAAATTAAATAGAAAAAAAATGGGAACTGTGGGAACAATACATACAGACGAGGAGTGATGTTTAAAAGAAAGCAGGATTTGAATGAGCTATGTAATGTTTGACTAACAATGACTGGATAGATTATAAGTGATGTATAATGTTTATAACTAAAATTATGTCAGTATGGTTTGTGATGAACAGAGTTTGCAACTAAAATTATGTCAATATGGTTTCTTTTAATTTATATACAGCACTGCTGATGATTCCCTGTTGGATGAGAAAAGTTAGCCTACATTTTTTTTTGCAGCAAGTGATAGAGCTGCTTTCTGTTTTACCTGCTCCATTTCGTTTTCTGTTTTAAGAAATCTGCTTGACTGGTGTTTTGGTTCTTTATGTGAGACAGACACTTACATTATCTAGGCTGCACATTTTGTGTCTTTTTTCATTGGTTAAATTGTTTCTTGAATGAGACTTAAATATACAGTGAATTTCTGGGCCTTTGTCTTTTTTTCTGAAAAGATTTCAAACCTGCATAAACTAAAAGCACAGCTGGTGATTCAATGCTGGTTTTTCCCACTTGCCCTCTCTTTTGTTGATATACTTTTTAAACCTGGTGATTTGTTACCCACCCCTACTGTAAATTCAGCTTAATACGCTTCTCCCTGTCTATACTGCCATTGATATTTTGTATTATTTACTTGTCTTTCCTTGTGCT
The DNA here is from genome assembly GCF_019279795.1 of Protopterus annectens. NCBI lineage: Eukaryota > Metazoa > Chordata > Ceratodontiformes > Protopteridae > Protopterus > Protopterus annectens. The sequence continues at coordinate 369,229,351 of NC_056734.1, forward strand.
TATACTGAAATAGTGAATTTTGGCTCCCTCTCATTGTCTCTTCTACTGATTTACTTGCTCTGAATTCATTATCTAGCTAGCTGTTGGAAAAAGTAGTGTATTGTAACACTCTGGCAAGCACTTGCTTTTATATCAAGAAGTCAGTGGAGTTTCCATCTAGTGCACTGGAAGGTAGCCTGGCCTCTTCTGGTTGTGGAAACACTTGAGATTTCTGCATGTAGTTTTATTGGCCAGATGTCTTATTAATCAGCTTACTTATTTTTAGTGCCTTTATCAATTCTGTGCAATTGAGTGGCTCTTGGTTCACTATACAAAGATAGGTACTTTTATTGAATAATCACACTTTATAAGCTGTTTAAAGTACACTGCTGTATCTATATCTTTAAGTTTGTTTGTGGTAGCATTTTGTATCTTTTAAGTTTGTATATGGTAGCATTTCATTCTGGACACTCCTTTACTGTGCTTTTGCATTAGGAGGACTGGGATTATTCCTCTAGTGACAATAGGTATTTACCTGGTCTATATGAGCTGAGAAGCCCCCATAAGTGCTCCAAGTATTTTTTTGCACTTCTCTTATACACTGTAACTGTACTTAAGCAGTTTCAAAAAATGTACTGTCTGATGCTGCTTTAAGTAGTTAATTACACTGTATTACATTGTATCTGTTAGTTGTAGGGCTGTTGTATGTAGTTTGTCTTGTTACATTAGGGCTCCAAAACAGCTATTCTACATTAAGAAGGTGTTTTTCTGCAACCTTGTGGTAGAAGTGTGCTGATCTCACCTGTCTGAGTTGGGGATTGCTGGTAAAAGGCTTATTGTGAGCTTTCTTGATTGGTAGTTAGCTTAAAATGTGTTTCTCTTTACTCATATTTAAGCCTCACATTTGTGGGGTGCTGCTGTTCATGCAGCGGCAATAAGCAGTGCACTGTATAGATGCAAAAGCCTAAAGCCTCAGTTTTTTCCCTAAACAGCTGTCATTGAAACCCTTCCAAGTTGTTCTGCTGCTCTAGGAGCAACTCAGTTGGCACCGAGCAGCACTGCCTTATTGATCAAGCTTGCCTACATAAAATATAGGTCCCTCTTGTAGTCTTGGTGCTACCAGCACAGTCCTATCAAATTAACCCATTTGCTTCCCTAATAAAACATACAGTAAGAGCCTGCTATCATGGACAGGCAGTTTCTCATCATCTTTCTGACCACCCTGGTAGACATGGGCATCCTGAGACAGTGTAGCAATTGTCTCATGTATACTGACAACCACTTACTCCTGAAACAAATACTTTATGTGAGAGATGTAGTTACACTATGAAACTGGAGGCAAGACTGTCAAATAAGGACAAATCAGATGCCAAACAGTTTGTCAGCACACACACACTTCTCACACTAAACAAGGACGCAACACATAAAGCCACATATGCAGAGGTACTCACTAGCAACTTAAGTACCAAAAGTTCAAACCCTCCCCAAATGGAAACTCATAACAATGCAAAAAATAACCACAACACATAATAACACACACACAGCAGTGTCTCATCAAATAAGCCCAAAAGGCATAACACCACAAAAACCTAATGTACTGGTCACAGGTGACTCTTTTGTGAGATACACAGATGTTCTCCTAACCAGGCTGGATAAAGAACAGGTTATGGTTAGCTGCCTGTCAGGTTCCAGGATCCATCAAGTCACTCAAGCCCTCAAGTCACTCAACCACAAATAGCAGTATGACTCCATCATAGTCCATGTGGGGATGAATGACTTGAGACATACCTCACTGGACTATATGAAGAGAAACATTACTGAGCTCTCAGATTATGTGTCACAGGCAGGTATAAGCATAGCCTTAAGCTGCATTCTACCTTCTCCAAGGATGATGCCACAATACAAACAAAAAAATAAATGATTGACTTTAACAATTGGCTTAGCTTCTGATGTTAGTCCAAGCAGATCCAATAGCCATCAGCCTGGGAAGACATGGTTGACAGGCTGCTGTGCTTTGCCAGAGATGGTCTGCACCTGTCTCCTCTAGGCTTTTGGATACTGGCGAAGGCATTATCCACCCCTATTGTGCCTTTTTTAGGCAGTGTCAAAATAACCAAACACCCAACATAACAAAATCCTCTCTAGATAAACTGCTGCTTAATACTCCCTGGAAGCACTCCTCACTTTGAAAGATACTGATGTCTATGCAGCCACCAAGACATGGCTCAAAAGCCCAGAAAGCACCCTGGTTGTGCAGGGCTACAATGCCTTCCGTATGTTCAGACCACAAACTGAGCATGAAAGAACCAAAGAAAGAGATGTATCCATCTTCATTAAGGATAAGTACACCTAGAGACTGGTCAAACAGTATGACTGTCTTGAGCTACTTCATATCCAATTAACTACAGGCAAAGCCCCCTACCACATCATAGCTAGCTATACATCTCCCACCATGAACAGGAAAAGTATACCGCATACCTGGATTTACTGGAGCCACTTGCCATACAGCCCAACACTTTACTCATGGGTGATTTTAATTATCCTACCATCGACTGGGAAACATACACAACCACAAACATGTTGGCTCAGAGGTTCTTGGACTTTGTCAATGCAAATGCTCTGGAACAGCTAATCAGCACACCCACAAGAGGCTCAAATGTCCTAGACATAGTACTCACTAAAATTGGAGAGCATTGCACCCCACCCCCGTGTGATGTCTTCCCTGGTAAAATCAGACCATAATTCAGTCTCGTTTAGTGTAATTATAAGATGAGACACCCCATCAAGCTCAATATCACTTAAGAATTTTTCAAAGACAAATTACTTTCTACTAAGTGATGGTATAAGAAGTTTCAAAGCCCCCTCAAATGCAGATAACATGGACTCCTATGCAGAGGTGTACTATAATTTCCTGGGTCAGTTTCTGGTTTCCGTCTGTGCAGAGGGATTACTGTTGTCCTGTACAACCACTTAAGCATTTGTATAGAATCGGCTGTAACCTGACCAGATTAAAACTAGGTCTTGTCAAAAAAATAAGCCACCCTGGTGGACTCCAAGTGTAAACAGGTTATACAACAAAACTGGCAAATGAACCAAGGTACTGGGAGCAAATAACTTGAAAGGGAAAGATAATCGAATGGGAAGAGACCAAGAATTTATTTGGACTGCAGGTTACAGATTGCCTTCCCTATCAAGGACTGATATCAGAGTATAAGAGAGAAAGAAACAGGGGAGTCCTAAATGAAAGACCAGCACTGGTAGAGTTTTTAGTAGAATCTAGAACAGAAGCTGCCATTAAAAAAGGAATAATTAGTAGAGCATATAAAATATTGAATGCTAACTATAAAAATCAATCAGAGGAGGCTAGAAAGGATTGGGAAGAGAAATCAGATATGCAATTCATAAAGAAACGATGGTAGGATATATGTATGTCTCCCAAATCCCAGTCTCCCACCTCTAATGGGTAATGTCTCCCACCCCTTGATGGGGTGTCTCGTCTTATAATTACACTGAATGAGACTGAATTATGGTATGATTTTATCAGGGAGGACATCACACGGGGGGGGGGGGGGTGCAATGCTTTCCAATTGTTAATGAGTACTATGTCTAGGACATTTGAGCTTTTCCCAGTATCCCATTTCCGGATACTTGCTAAGGCTCTTGCTGCCCCTATAGTGCCTTTTTTAGGCAAGGTTCAAATAACAAATTCACCAACATAACAGGAACAGGCAAGCAAAAACTGAGGGTAATGCTACTCAATGCTAGAAGTCTAAATCTCAAAATGCACTCACTCGAGGCACTTCTTAAAATGGAGAACATCAATATCTGTGCAGTGACTGAGACCTGGCTCAAGGCTCCAGAGACCACCCCTGCACTACCAGGCTATATCTATACCACACTTTTCAGCCATGTAACCTGGATCGAAACACCAAAGGCGGAGGTGTGTCCATATTCATTAAGGATAGCCACACCTCCAGGCTAGTTGCTCAGCATAATGCATCTGAGGTTATCCAAGTGCAACTAACTCTGGGCAAAACTGCAATCCAAATTGTAGCTTGCTACAGATCCCCCACCATGCCCCAGGATCCCACTCATCTTTTCTTGAAGTACTAGAAAATATTGGGGTTCAACCAAACACCCTAATAATGGGCGACTTCAACTATCCCACCATTAACTGGGAAAACTACTCGTGTACCAACTCCTTAGCTCAACACTTTCTGGAATTCATAAACTCCAATGCCCTGGATCAACTTATCCACACCCCCACCAGTGGCAACAATACCCTAGACCTAGTCATTACCAACATGAGTGACCGGTGTTCCACACCTGAAGTCAACTCCTCGTTAGTCTGATCCAACCATAAGCTAATCACCCTTGATATCCACATCCCGCCGCCAACCCCCATTAAGGAAACCACAGTAAAAAAAATCTCCAAAGCCAACTTCATGCTTCTTAAGAAAGAAGTGGTGAACTTCATGACACCCATGCAGATGGACAATACAGTTACAACTGCTCAATCCTACACAAATGCACTCTATAAGCACTTACATGAGTGCATAGATCATGCTATCCCAAACAGAACCAAGATGCTATCCTCCAAAAAAAAAGGAAGCCAATCTGGTGGTCCCCTGCCATAAACAAACTGCACAACAGAAGGAAGAAACTGTTGCAAAAGAGAGTAAAATCCCATGAGTGGAGGAGCTCCCTGGTCAGCCTCAGTAAGAAGCTGAGATCCCTTATAAGATCCTCCAAAGCTAGTTATGAAAACAAAATCGCCACTAATTCCAAGGACAACCACAAAGCATTCTATAGCTATGTCAAGAATCTTGATGGCAACACCCAGATCTGCTCTGAGTTACAGCAAAAAGGCAAGAAAATTACAGAACCAACTGATATTGCCAACATCTTGGCAGATAGGTTCAGTGCTAACTATACCCCCCTCTCACCCCGTAAAGGGCCCATATCTATACAGGAAGAATGCAGAGTCCCTGTAATCACAACTACACAGGTAAAAGCTGCACTCTGTAAAGCCAAAAACACAGCATCCATGGGACCGGACAACATACCAGGCTGCGTTTTACACGAACTTCAGAACGAACTGGCTCCCCACTTAAGCATCATGTTCAATTATAGCCTCGCATCAGGCTTTGTGCCCACTGAATGGCACACAACAACAGTTATCCCACTCCACAAAGGGGGAGCCACCACTGATCCCGGGAACTATCGACCTATTAACTGGACAAGCCTGGTCTGCAAGGCCATGGAACATATCATCATGGAACTCATAAACAAAGACATTGGTAACCTCCAAACTCTGGATCCCACCCAATTCGGGTTTGTGAAAGGCAGATCATGCCTCCTGAACCTGATTGACTTCTATGAGGCAGTCACCAATGCCGTAGATGAGGGTAAGGTGGATCACACAACCTATCTTGACCTCGCCAAGGCTTTCGACACCATCCCTCATTCTGGAATTATAGCTAAACTCATTAAATTAGGTATAAATCCCTACTTCACAAGATGGGTTGCCAACTGGCTCACTGACAGAACCCACACTGTAAAAGTTGTAGACTCCAAATCTGACCTCAAAGCAGTGACAAGTGGAGTACCACCAGGTTCCGTCCTTGGACCTCTCCTGTTTGGTATCTACTTCTCTGAAGTACAGACCAACACAGAAGGCCTCTGGCTAATGAAGTTCACAGATGACTGCAAACTAGGAGCCATAGTCAAGTCCCCAAATGATGTGGACATCCTACAGAAGGGCCTCACTGAAACAGATGCCTGGTGTCAGAGCCATGGCCTCAAGCTCAATGCCAAAAAGTGCAGTGTCATCCCCTTTGGTAAAAACTCTGTACCCATAAACTACCACATAGGCAGCAATCTACTTAACACCAAATGTGTGATAAGAAACCTTGGGACCCAGGTGGACAGTAGTCTCTCCTTTGATAGTCACATCACCACAGTAGTCAGGAAGTCCTTCTGTGTGGCACACCTCATCATAAAAGGGTTCTCATCCAGGAAAAAAGAGGTCATTGTTCCCCTCTACTCGACACTCATTAGACCCATTATAGAGTACAATGCCCCTTTTGGAATGTACCTCACAAGATATCTGCAGCAGCTGGAAAGGCCACAGAAGTACCTCAGAAAGAGGATTACTGGCCTCAAACAAATGCCCTACACTGACTGCCTCAAAAAACTCCAGATTTACTCCATAGCATATCACCTACTCTGAGGTGATCTCTGCCTACCATATAAAGCTATGTCAAACCCAGAGCTGTTGGACATGCTACACCTAAAGAAATCCCAATCCCTCCAAGCTATATGTTCTAGGGACCTAAACCTTGTCACCACAATAAACAGGACATGTTGGAGGGATAGATTCCTGTCCCAGAGACTTCCCATACTCTGGAACAGGCTACCCATCTATGTCAAGCAATGTTCTTCATTAGCACTCTTCAAGAAAAATCTTGATGAGTGGATGGGAAATAGGAAATACACCCGGGGGATCACTTCTGTGTCTCTGCTCGACAGTGGCACAGGAAAATAACTTTCTTGGGTGGCGTAAGCCAGGGAACCTTGTTGGCTAGGCTTACGTAGGCCCTTGGGCCGATAGCCTAGTACCTACCTATGAACCTATGAAATATGCAACAAAATCTAGAAGATTTAGGATTTTTGCTTGAAAATGTTTACATAGATATTTTTATACGCAAAGTAGACTACAGAGAATTTTTCCTCTGGTAGACAGCAAAAGTTGGAAGTGTGATGAAGAAGAAAGAGGTAGTTGGGAACATATTTTCTGTGAGTGTGGTGAGTTGGCGGACTTTAAGGATTCCCTGCAGGATGCACTGTCAGAGATGCTGGAAGGGTGGATTGGTGTGATGAGCGAGATGATTTTTCTGAGTTATGGTACACAATCGGAATTACCTAGACATGGTAAGGCCTAGCTGTGTCTAATTATGGTGGCTGCCAAAAAAACAATTACTAGAAAGTAGAAATCAAAATCTAAACCAACTATATTAGAAATGGTGAATATAGTAACAGAGATAAAACAACTGGAACTGAGATCTTTAGAAAAGGGCAGGAGCAACCTACATAAGAAAAAAAATGGGAATTGTGGGAACATTATATACACGGGAGGAATGAGGTTTAAAAGAAGACAGGAATTAAATGAGCTATGTAATGTTTGACTGAAAATGATTGGATAGATTATAAGTGATGTGTAACGTTTGCAACTGGGAGTGTGTCAGTATGGTTTGTGATGTAAAATGCTTGCAATTAGGTTTGTGTCAGTGTGGTTTGTTTTCATTTATATAAATGTATGATTGCTTATGTCGTAAGTGATGGTTTAATAAAGATGTTTCTTATTAAAAAGGGGAGCAGGAATTGAATAATTTATGTAATGTAGTTTAAGTTATATGATATATAGCAATACATGTGAAGTATAATGTTTGTTAATGTTAATGCAGTTTGATTACTTTAGTATAAGTGTAAATTTGCCTGTGTCACAAGTAATAATTCAATAAAGTTTTTTTTTAAGAAAGACTATACAACAAGAGAAAGAAACTGATGTTCAAGAACAAGATTAAACTAGCTCATCAGAGGAAGAAATCCCTCTGCAAACAAATTAGAGATCTTGTCAAGTCCTCTGAAGTTAACTACAAAGCAAAAATAGCCTCCCTAGCTGAGGATAATGACAAGGTATTCTTTAACTACATCTGAAATCTATAAGGGAATACACAGCTATGCACTGAGCTGGTTGTGGATTGTGCCATCCATAGTCAATGGAGGTAATAGCCAACCTGCTAGTTGACAGATTTGGAGCAAACTTCACCCCTCTGCCCCCTGCAATCATCCGCTAAAGTATACCTACCCACATTCCTCAGCCTATTATCTCAAGAGAGCAGGTTATCTTGGCCTTCTCCAAGGCCAAAAACATGGCATCATTGGGACCAAACAACATCCTAGGTTTTTTTTTAAACAACTTAAAACATGACCTAGAAGAACCATTTGAATCCCTTTTAACCACAGCCTGCAAACTGGCTATGTTCCGGCAAAATGGAGAACAGCAACAGTAATTCCTCTGCACAAAGGGGAAACTATCAACTGACCCTGGAAATTATAGGCCTATAAGCTTCACTAGCCTCATCTGCAAGGCCGTGGAAAGAATTGATATGGATCTTATTAACAAGGACATAGGTAATCTCCAAACTCTGAACCCAACCCAGTTTGTATTTATTAAAGCTAGATCATGCCTGTTAAACATGGTTGACTTTTTTGAGAAAGCCACCAAGGCCCTGGATGAGGAAAAGACAGTGCATACCACCTATCTTGACCTATCCAAAGCATTTGACACAATCCCCCACTCAGGTATTATAGAGAAACTCTCCCAGATGGGAGATGTTACCAGATGGGTAGCCAACTGGCTCACCAACAAGACACATACTGACTAAGTGGGTGACTTCATCTCTAGCAAAAGACCAGTTACCAGTGGCATACTAGAGGGTTCTGGCTGGGCCCCTTACTGTTCGGAATTTATTTCTTAGAAGTCCAGGCAAACTTGGATGGCCTGTGGCTGACAAAGTTCACTGACAATTGCAAACTGGGTGCAATCATTGAATCCCCCAACAATATTAATATACTACAGGCAGGGTTAATCCAGACAAATGATTGGTGCCAAAGCCATGGATTAAAGCTAAATGCAAAAAAATGCATTATTATTCCCTTTGGGAAAGCTGACATCCCTGCTAATTACATTATACATAGCACCCCCTAAGTATAGACTGAATGTTATGTGATCTGGGTACTCAGGTTGATAGTAGTCTGAAATCTGACCACCACGTATCCACACTCATAAGTAAAGGTATCACATCTAGATCTAAGAATGTTATAATTCCACCATATTTGTCCTCATCAAACCAATAATTGAGTACAATGCTCCCTGTTTCATATACCTCACCAGACACCTGCAACAATTGGAGAGCCCACAGAGTTTTCTCACCAAGAAATTAAGGGGTACATAAAACAAGTCTTAAATGGAAAGACTGAAAGCCCTGCCACTGTATTCTGTCTCTTACAAGTTGCTAATGGGTGACCTGTGCCTGGCTTACAGGGCAGTCTCTGACCTGGCCCTGATGGAAATGCTGCGCATTCATAAATCAGACAGCAGAAGGGTCACTCACTCATTCCAGGGATCTTAACCTAGCCTCTAACATGAACAGGTTACGCTGGGCAGATAGATACATCGCCCAGAGACTGCCACTTCTCTGGAACAAGCTTCCAATTCACATGAAACAGAGCTCCTCCCTGACCCTCTTCAAATGCAACCTAAATCAATGGATGGGTGACAGCAAATTCACTCCTGGGGTGGCACCCATGTCCTCCTGGACAGAAGAAGTCATTATTAACTACCATAGTCCCTTACCTCTGCAAACTTCATTTATATAACCACCAACAACTGGAGCAATTCAGGATAAATATGGCAAAGCTTGTAAGGGCTCTAGGGCCATTAACCTAGTAACCTTCTATGAACTTTGAAACTGTAACCTTTCTTTTGATAGCCATGCAGCTGTAGTGATGTTATCCCCATAACACTCAACTTAAAGACAGGCATGCCCATCTATCTCTGGTCTCCATTGTACATTGCAGATGGCATGAACATACCATAACCTTCTCCCCAGTGACATGAACAGGTTCCACCTCATCTTCCCTCCTCCAGCAGCCAGGTTGCTAATCAAAGTCTGCATCACTGTCAGTACTTCATTCCCCACTGCTGTTGAGCTGGTTTGGATGTCATACTTGCTGAGATTCACACATAGTAGGGCATTTTATATTACAGACATTATTTAAGGGATTACAGGCTTAAACCAACCAGGATTACCACATTATGCTTTCAGAGGTGGCAAACTGCATTTTGAGGAAATACAAATCAACGTTTTACTGCCTTGATAAACTGTTTTCTTGTGATTTAGATGTACATTGTTAAGATTTGCTCTTTCAGAGAAGAATAATTTTATCTAGCTAGAGAAAGAATTCTTTTGGAAGTATTAAAATACATTTTAACCAAAAACATCTTTCAAGTACATAATATAATCATAGATAAGAGGAATGGCATTGAATGAAATGCTGCACTTGCTATTTAAATTTGACCATAAGGTAGTGGGAGAGAGCATTCATTTATGGTGCTATGACAGATTTTTTTTGGCAAGTTAACACTTAGAAGAACATTTTTAGATATTTTTATTCTAATACAGAAAGACAGCCATATTAAATAGAAATTATTTCAGAACTATGTTAATCAATGTTATCCAGACTTCTTCTGAGGCCAGTATTAGTAAAGCACAGTTTCTTTAGTTATGTTTCTTATTAATAATAGTAATGGTAATTAAAGATAGGATTTTATGCATAAACCACTGTAGGAAAAGTACTGATATAAATACCTTTCACTGAGTTTATAGTTGTCATTGAACCCTTCACCTCAGTTTCAGATTCTGGAAGTATGAATATATATGTATGCAATAAATTAAATAGCTTGTTGGTGAATTTTTATAATGAACATTTAAATCCCATTAGTAAAACAAAAAACTCCAACAATCAACACATGAACAGTTAGCATTTTATTGAAACCCAGCACTTTCATCTTAAAATAAAAAGACTTCTTCAGAGTAAAGAAGCACTCAACCAAATGACATTCTTATATAAAAATTAATAGATCATATAACTATACATAGTGAAATATCACATCTACAAAGATAAAAACAGTTATTTACATTTCTGTATTACAACACTGTTAAAATATTAAATATAAATCAAACATAATTACTTAACTTTCTTAAGGGGTTTCACTTTTTAAAAACGTTTTATATTTATTATCATATGTAAGCATACTACTTCTTGTATTTCATGGAGTAAATTTTATTTTTATGTTTTACAACAAGTACCTCTTGATTTAAGGGGGGGGGGGTTTACAAAAATATGCTTGTGTCTAAAGAAACTTTATAGCAGCTAAGATTTTAAGCTGATAAAGCACCAAGACTGGATGATACAATAAATATAAAATGTTTTTTAAAACCAAAACTTCTTAAGAAAGTTTTAGTATTAGTTTAATTATGTGCTGGCTGTTGCTTCAGTGGCATAGAGGGATAAATCCTTGACAATGACCCAGCTGAACTGAGTCCAATTAGTAGCTTGAGTGACTGATGGAGCAGCAGGGAAGGATAGGTGTAACCTTCCCAATGACTGGATGGTGGGTCCATGGACACCTGCGGTGACAATCCCTGGTGGAGGCTGGGGACAGCACATGGTGGATGTGCCTACAAGAGGGTTTAAGGGTGAAGATATGTCTTTGCTGCTGAGGTAGGGCAAATGCCACACATCTCCACTGCATGCCCTCCCTCCTGGTTTAATATGAATTCACTAATCCCCTGGATAGATGTAGAGATGTGCTGAGCCCCCGAATGCCTTGTTCCATGACTAGCTCCAGTATCACACTGGATTAAGTCCAGGAAAGGGGGGTCAGTAATTGGTAGCCTGGTACATATAGGCACTGTGTGCTGGGCCAGTAAAATAATGGCTGGCGGTGGAGTGAGGAAAAAAAAGGAGCAAAAAAAATATGTGCTGGCTGGCTATCATAGAGGGATGAAGCCCTGCCTATAACCTAAGTCACCCAGGTTCAACTGATGACCTGGGTGCTAGAGGAGATGGCTATGAAGGCATTTTCTTTCAAAGAGTTGGGGCTGTTTAGAGGCATCGTCATTTGCAGAAGTGGATGATAAGCCCTTCCATTGCCCCACTAAATGCCTGCAATTGGAACCTTGCAGATATACACAGGGAATGGTAAAGCTTATTGAAAACATTAATGATGGCTTCCTGGATGACAGCCATATTGTGCCAGTGCCCTTACCTGGAACAAATGGGTGTTAATGGCTGCTTTGATGGCTTGATGGTCAGAAGATACACAGGGGTAAAAGGAACACAGAAGAAAAGATAAAAGTATTAACTTCGTTATGACCTATAATTCTAGAGTGCATCTCATCAGACAATGCATCAGTAAGATTCAACAAAGTCTTCAAGGTAGTCTAGTTTTAAAAAGAATATTGGAAAATGAAGTACAATTAACCATTAGAAATGCTTATGCCACAGCTCAGAGACTATAATATTGTGGGAAAACGTAAAAAACACTGGTTGACATTGTCGTGGTTCTATATGTGTCATTCATGTATAGGTGATGATAAACTGTTTACAATACATCAGTTTATTAATCCCCGCTCTGAGTATATTGTCTTTGTAACAGTTTGTGTGTGGCAGATTTTGTGTTGAAAAAATATTATTACATCCCTACCTCTCAGCGTCTGCCATAGCAGTGCTTTAAAAATCATTGCAGAAGGTCCAAACAAGAGCATTTTTTAAAAGAAGGTCCTTTATTGCTTAATCACATACTGTTAGTAATTAATTTTTGTATGGTTTAGTTACTTATTTAATAATTTAGGTAGTCTTAAATAACATATACCTGTATCAAAGGTATGAAGGTCCAGGGATATAACCATTCCACTGTACTCTGCATTCATTTGGATGGATGATCATAAAAGTATAATGCCCCTTTCAGTATGTATTTCTCCAAACACTTGTCCCAAACGGAATAACAATGGTGCTTTCTCACTAAGAAAACCAAGGGCCTGAATCATAAAAACTACAGAGAATGTCTGAAAGCCTTAAAAGCCTTACCCCTCTTGTCAGTATCATACAGGCTACTAAGAGGCGATCTCTGCCTCACATATAGAACCTCAACAGACCCTATCCTGTCAGACCTGTTACACATTTGCAAGTCCAATGGTAGCATAAAAACCCACTCAAGGGATCGCAGTCTGTCCTACTACATAAAAAGAAAATGATGGAGGGACAAGTATGGATCACAGAAAATTTCACATCTGTGAAACTGTCTTACATTCCATGTAAGGCAAAGTACTTCTCTTTTTTATTCAAAAGTAATTCGGATGAATGGATGGGTAACTTGGAAATTCATGTCCAGTTTAGCACCCTTGTCCCTCACAGATAGAGGCAACATGTAAATATCCTAACATATTCTTATTCTGCCCATTTCTGAGCCATTTGTACACAAAATATCAGGACTAAAACCTACCATGGGAATGTAAACCTAGGCTTCTTAAGATCCTCACAGATAAATAGCATAGTACTTATGAACCTAAGAAAATTGGTAAATCTAAGAGGAACAACAATAAGATGGAGGACCAGATTAATTCATATGGCATTTTAGAAGTATAAATATTGTTTTTAAAATCAGAATGCATACAAGTGATGTACAGAATCATAGATAAAATAATGTCTTATATATAAACATTTATCACTGATAATATGGCTGCAAGTTTTCTGTCATAAAAATTGATTGATTTCATATTAAAAACGAGGGGTTGATTTAGACAATAATAACACTGGTCAGTGGTCACTGCGAACATAGCTGGATTCTTATGCTAAAGATGCTTCTTGGTCTAAGAATGCAGCTATGTATATCTGGTGACATCTACTGGACTATTGAATTACTACCTTATTCTTAATTAACAACTGATATGCTGACAACTTGCTTTCCTTAGCATATATACATATACTAACAAATAATGGCAATGTTAAAGAATTAAAATGCAAAGTGTGCTTACTGGACTATGAAAACTACCAAATAAGATTTGAAGTTTAATTACATGTAAATACTTCATACCAAGGTAGATAACCAATCTCCCAAAAATGTTTTGATATGAAATCATTTGTAATTTATGCTGTTTATCTTTTGAGTGTTTACAACAAACCAGAGCTATAGTTGTCACATTTAGTAATGCCACTGTGATTTGTTGGTTTTGTGTGTGTGTGTCTGTCTGCCTGATGTATGTCTGCCCATCTGTCTGTGTGTCTGTGCATAACAAGTAAACCAGTGTCCTAGGTAGGAACAACCCAAATGATAATTGCCTCATTATAATATCTAACGAAAAAATAATGGTACTGAGCAGACCTGCAGATTCTGGGCAGGTATACAACACCAAGGCACAGTGAGAAGTAATTTTGTAAGGGCATAGTGCAAGTAAACTGCAATACTACATACCTGTATTATCTTAGGATTGACTAAAATCCATGAAATACTGAGTAAACAAGAGCAAGTCAGGGCTGACCTATATAGAATACTGTCAGTGGTGGTGGTAAACATATGAAGTGTGCACCTGAGTCCAAGAATGACATATCAGGAACATGCACAGCTGCAGTGCCATGTGCAAGGGCAGGCCTTCTGTAGTCACCATGCACACGACCATGCTTTCTGTGTCCAATGCACTGGTCACATGCTGCATAGTGCAGCTGTAAAGGAAACATCAGTTAATAATAAAAGAAGTCCTACATATGAAAACCATACATGTGCATATATCCTAAAAAGGCTATCATCCATAGTCAGCATAAAATAACAAAGCACACAGATCACAATCTGTCCTCAACAGTCACATAATGCCTTTGAAAGAGAAAATGCTGTCGGGAGATATGAATTATGCAAGTACTAGAAAAGGGAAAGTCTCACAGATATGGAGGTATATTGCAACACATGCAGTACTATATACTTATGCTGTGACAGTTCTCACTGAGTGGTATGTCATGTTCAACTCGATTGTTATCAGCTTAATCAATCAATTCATTTGGCTAATGAGTTAATTGTGATATGAATGAGCATTTAAAAACTTGCTATGAGCTCAATGAATTAGATCTGAGGAAGCGTACATTGTGGTACGTGAAAGCGCTCATCTGTTCTTTGTTTTTGTAATAAAAGGTTTTACAGTTTTCGAATCGTTTTGGCATATTTTCTCAATTGGACCATTTTGGGATTTATGCTGGTTTGATTAAGCCCTGACCATCTTTGTGTTGAGTCCACCAGTGTTTGTTTATTCATTTCGTGGCTTTGTGACTGGAGGACTCTGCTGAGTAGTTGGTGCCTATCCATAAATGAGTGGTATGTCCTAATGAAGGAAACAAACATAAAAAAATGCAAATAATGCTGTTGCAAATATTCAAATATTGTATATGAAAATGTTGTGGTAACGTTTTGTAAACAAAGCTGTGACTTTAAATAGAAATATTCCTTTAAGAAAGACAGGGTTAGAGTAGGTTCTCACATAGTTGTTGTTTAATGAAGGCAGTTTGAGGTTGTGGTTGTATAAAAAGGAGAGCTGAAGTCAACCAGTTTCAGAGTCATCAGCTATTTGTGGAAGGGGATATTGTGCCTAGGGAGACAGTGAAGCACATTAGAGATGTCAGAAAAAAACTAGGTATATTTCATGCACAAGGAAAATCAGAAGAGAACTGCTGGGAAGTTCAGACAAATGTGCTAAGAGAAGTCGTATCACTGCTATATGGGGCTATGCATAACAGTACTTTACTTTTTTTTCTTTCCATGTGATTATTTTGGAAGAACCTGCATTTTTTGTTTGTGATCAATAAAACCCCATTATTTTATGTCTGGTGGCATTTGCTGCATTTTATACACCACATTATATATACACCTGTGATGATGTGAGGTATTGCCAGCTATACCAGGAGAAGTAGGGCAATGGATGTGTAACATATGCAAGCACAGCTAGGCTAGATGGAATTTTGTAAAGAATTATATGTCATTTGTATAGCAAAGTGGTTTGTATAGATGCTTGTGCTGAAAAATGTTTTTGTAAAGTTGCTTCTGTTAAAAATGTATCAAACACATTCCCTGCTGGATAGAAAAGAAATATACATATACATAAGACTGTACTGTATTGTAACTGATTAAATGCATACATTGTAACAGAGAATAGTGGAAGAGAAGAGGTTAAGCTCAGCTCTAGCTAATTTTGAGGAAATAGTAAGAAATTAAATTACTAATTTATGCCATAAAGATTGTATCTTACAGTTCTCAATGCAGCCAAAGACAGAAAATCTGTACTAGGAACCTTCCTGCATTGTCATTGGGGTGAACTAATTGCTACTCTGGAAGGGTGGAGGTTTGAAATTGTTTTATGACTTCAAGGAGCTGCAGCAGATCTTAGCAAGGCTCTGAGTGTTGGGTGTATGTGTATTATTGACACATAGGTGCTAAATCCTGACAGCTTCTAGTCAATGGGGGTTGCATGGGAACCAGAAATCAGATAACCAGATGTATGTGATGTCATTCTGCAATCTAGGAGAAAAATAATCTTGCAATGCTAGTTGAAACAGAAGTCTCAGGGCAGTCTGTTTTTGGAACCTGACATTGAAGGATCACTCACCTACTTCATCTTGCCTTGCTGTAGTAAGTGACCAGGGGATAATAATCCTTTAGATCAGTCAGGAAAATATAGTGAAATTAATTAAATATTGTTTTTCTGTAACTGTGTGAACCTGCCCACCTATGTTATTTTTAATATTTCCTATGATGAAACTCTGGTGTTTATTGTAAATGGGTGTTTAGCATTTTAATGTTATTTTATTATTTATTATTAAATATATTTAAACTTTTCATTGTGGCTGGTCATTTAGAGTATATCTTAACCTTTGAAAGTACTCATATATGTTTGGTGACTCTGTGGCCACTCCTGAAAGCCTTACTGTATTGGTCAAACTACCATTCCTATTAATATTAATTTCACTCAGTATAATTGGTACCCTTGTAAGAGCCTTAGAGTAGCTAGCTTGGGAGTGTCTGGTGGCAGCAATCTGGGCAGAAGAGGGCATAGCTAGCAAACCTGTGCCAGCCTTTACCAGGTGTGTGTGTGTGTGTGTGTGTGTGTGTGTGTGTGTGTGTGTGTGTGTGTGTGTGTGTGTGTGTGTGTGTGTGTGTGTGTGTGTGTGTGTGTGTGTGTGTGTGTGTGTGTGCAGAGTGTGTGAATCAGCTGCTTGGATCAAAGCAAAAATATCCCAGGGGACTCCCTCTACTCCTTCTCTATCGATAAAACATGTACAGCATCCCCCTAGAAATCAGGACCACAGAAAAAAAAAACAACTTCGAAAAACTCCTCCAATCCCATTTACATAAGTCCTGGATCTGTAACTCTACAGACCCTGGGTAGCTCCCCAAAGCAGATCTATAACATACTCAACTATGTTTACGCGCTATCTCCACCATTACATAGTAAAGTTCACCAACTGATATTGCTAAACCACATATACCTACATCCCACTGTATTTAAATATATACTGTATGTATTTGTTACTCTAAAACTGGATGCTTTTGAAGCATTATGTAGCTTAATTCTATGCTGATGTTAAAGATGATGTTTACTCACTAAACATACACTACCACCTTTGTTTTGTTCTGTATTCAAATTACGTGTTCTATTTTTAATGTACTAATCATTATATTAATTTTTACCAAATATCTGAATGCATTGCCTAGCAACTGTACTAGATGTTCATGTAATTTATTGTGTGTCTATCTAATGCTGATATTATTTTGGTCTGTATTTAATTTACCTATGTTTTATTACATTTATTGTACTAATCTCTGTGGAGCTTTTCCCCCCAGGCCTCCACTAAAAATGGGCTTCTTGCCCATTCGGACACTCCCAGTAAACAAATGTAAAATAAAATAATAAATAAATTGCATTTTTTCAACAGAGCAAGGTTATAGGTGCCCTACATATTTGTTTGTCTTACATATAAAAACAAATAAAATTCCTTGTCACTGTTGACATCTTATAACTACAATTTCATAGTGCAGTTGTCTGTTATACAAAACTTAAATATAGCTTACAAATATGATACTGGTTGGAAATGTGACGGGAGAAGTGTAATGTAGAAAATGTTTACTATATACATAATATTTTTTCTTTTTGGAATCAATCCTGCTACAAGATGGATCCTGACAGCCCAGGCCCTTCTTTAGTTTTCTTTTTACTTGTCAACATGGATATTGCCAGCATAGAAGAATGCTCATTCTATACTGATCACTGCTGCAGTAGCCTTAGCTATATGGGTTATATCCTGCCAAGGATACAACAGCCAGCCTGCTTCCAAAGCTTCAGGGCACCTTCCACAAGCCCAGACTGTCAAACAGCTTGAGCTGAGCTGACTAAAGGACAAGTTTTGGCATGAATCCCTTTAGAACTTTACTGCCGCTGAACAGTATGCTCTTTTGAGGATTGCCAGTTGGCCTGCACTTTCCTTTGCTGGGCAGATAAATTCAATATAGGTAAAAATATTATCTTTTCTTAAATTTGTTGATGTTTTATTACTTTCTTTTCCAGGAAAGATATTTTAAAGCTAGGGATGCTTTCTTTAATGGACTGTCTCGTGACTGTGACATACTTTTAAATGGAGCACTTGTTTTTTTCCTGTCAGTTTAAAAGTAGTATAAAGTAACTGAAATATTTTTTTTTTTTGTGGAGAAATTGCGTTTATGTTTCTTTTGTGGGGCTGGCATAGTATTTTAAAGTACTTTTTACTCTGTTTTTTTCAGTCAGAAAAGTAACTTTTGTGGACTACTAGTGTTTACCAGCAATTGTTACTTGTCTTCTTTGGAAAAGAGGCACCATCTTCAGCTTGACCATGGAAGAGACTACCAGTCCCATGGTCGTTCATTCTTCTAGCCAACAGAAGAAAAAAACTAAGTAAATTTCCTTTGCCACCATAGTAGTCCAGCAATTTGCCTTAGCCACAGGTGGCCACAGTAGAGTCACCCAACTGCCTCAGCTGCAGGTGGGTGACTCTGTTGTGGCCATTTGTTGTACTCAGATGACTCATCTTTTACCCTGGATCCTTCTGATGTAGTACCTACAGCCACTATGGACTGGAGGTTATACATATCCTCTACAACTGTTGGGATCCCCTCAGTGGGCAAGGGAGAGACACTCTTGTCGATCCTGGGAGAAGAAACTGGGAAGGTTTCCCTGTTGTGTCAGAATTTTGTATCCATCCCTGGAGAAGCAGCTGCTGCCATGGCTGGACCCAATTTTCCTGTCAAAAAAGAAATAGAAACCAAACAGAAAACCAAGCATACATCTACTCCTCAAATTTCTTTTGATAGGAGTGGTTTACTGGATCTGGCTCAGGGTTTAATTCAGGCTGTTGATCTTCTTGTAAAGTAATTTCTGGTGAAAGAAAGAGGGATTTCTTTTTTCATGAAGAGATTCAAGATTCTGAATCTAAATTGGAAAGTGCAGGGATGGATACAGTGTTTTTTTTTCTTTAAATTTTTGTTTGAAACCCAGAGGAGAGCTGTTTCTGATTCTCCCTGTGGGGGTTCTCAGTCCCTTAGAAAATACTATTAGTTGTTACAGAAGGATTTTCCAGAACCTACACCCATTCCTCCTGCTCTGTCTGCTTTAGGGGATGTGGGTGCTTCTGCCTGCAATTTTTCTGATAGTCAACCAGCTGCCCCTAAAAAGATAGAGATAGGATGTATAAAGTTTATCAGTCTTTTAAATTCTCAAACCTGACCTAGCTATAACTTTAGTTGGTCCCACTTCTGCTAAGCACTTAACACTTAGTTTATTCCAATCCTACTCTTTCTGATAAGGATTGAAAACTATTGATAGGTATGGGGAAAAACTGTACACTTCTGTAACTTTGATTTTCAGTATTTTGAATTGCTAGGCTCGTATGCTAAAGTTTATTCTGAGAAATTGTGAAAGTACAAGGAATGTTTTATCTGGGGTTTCTTCTTGTGAGGAAAAATTTGCTTTAAATAACTTAGTTTCTTCTATTGCACAGGTCCCTACTCATTGCTTACAGTGTAACTTTAACTCTGTTGATACTTCTTCCGTGGTTATGGCCACTGGTACTGCTTTGAGAAGGTTTGCATGGCTGCATTCTGAAAACCTCCTGGATGATGTTAAATTTGAGATTTTAAATTCTCCCTTAGATAGAGATATAGTGTTTGGCCTGTCTGCCGCAGAAGTTATCAAAAAGTCTGATGAAACTGTCATGTTGATCTAAGGAATCTGTAAAAATTTTCAGACCTCTTTTTCCAAATTGTCTAAGGGTTTTTTTATCTCCTCATCCAATTTTGACAAAAAAAAAAAAAGAATAAACAGTCTCAACAAAATTCAGATAAACAGACATTTAAGAAGAAACATCAAGGGAGTTCCAAAAAGAAATCTTGAGCCTCAAAAAAAAAAAATAAAGACAGTCCAACAAGTCTGAATGACTATTCAAGAGACCTTGTGACCTCCTACCAACCTGGCCCCTTTTTGTCTTCCAGAAAGCCTGAATTTTCATTGTTCTCTTTCGCAACTGATTATTTCAGATAACCGGGTTCTGAAAATCATTCATCAGGATTATAGATGGCAGTGTGAGGAAAATTCCTCCTTTCCAGGGGGTCCTTCCTCATCCTCAAGATTATATTCTTTTGTTTCCACCTCTTCTTCATCATATGCTGTCTCAAGGAGTGATAGAATCAGTTTCTCCTTGATAGATGGAGACCAGTTCTGGATTTTTCTTCCCTAAACATGTTTCAAAATGATCTCACTTCATAACCTGTTACTTCTTCTTCCTCTTTCAAGTTTCCTTATAACACTACACTTTTAAAGATGCTTATCATCACATCTCTATTTATCCACACTCAGCTGTATCTTAAGGTTTTGTGTATCTGGATCACATTATCTGAACTATCCACTGCACCAAGAATGTTCACATAGTGTCCAGCTCTAGTATAGCTTACTGAATCCACATTTTCCATTACTTAGAGGACTTACGTATCTTTGTAAAACCTTTTCAAGTGTCAGAAATCTCTCTCTCTTAGATGAGAGCTCTCTTACGCAAGCTGGGATTCAAAGAGAATATTCAAAAAGTTTTCTTAACTCCCTCACACAGGATTGTGTTCCTGGGATGTGAACTAGACACCACAGTTCAGAGCATTTCTTCTACAGGAAAAACAGATCTTTAGTTAGACCTCTTTCCAAGGTTTTTCACTCAGACTTTGGTCATCGTAAGAGAACACCTCAGTATTTTGAATTTCGTGGCACCTATGATTCTCATGATACAATGGCAAGATTCCACATGAAAAAGATACAGTACTATTTGAAATCTTCTTGGTCCCAGCATCAGTACCCTTTATCTTTTCAAATCTCAGTGCTGGGGTTTGTCAGAAGAGAAATATTTTGGTAGAGAAAACAGATATTCTTAAATCCAGGTCTCCCTTTGTCCCTCCCTGCTCCAAAGCAGCCAGTTACTACAGACCCTTTCAGACTTTGCTTGGGGCGCAGTTTCAGGATGGATAAAAATTATAGGGGCTGTGGGACATCAAGGACAGATACAAGCAAATAAATATCAAATAGATGCTTGCCCTTCTGAAAGCACTCAACTCTGAACCATCTTTGGTCCCCAGGACCTCTTCAAGTGGTTACAGGTCACAGCACAGTATCACTCTACAGGCATCCTATATTCCATCACATCAAAAGTGTGTGGCAGATAAGCTGAGCAGGACCATGGCAGACCCTCATGAATGGAAACTAGATCTGGCAATCTTCCAAGATTTAATCCATCTGTGAGAAGTTCCTCAAGCAGACCTTTTTGCATCCACTCTAAACAATTAACTGCCAAGATTCTGTTCCAGGACTCCATCCAAGAAGACCTGGAAGACAGATGCCTTTTCTTTTCCTTAGACAAGAGTGTTCCTGCATGCTTTTCCACCCTTTCCACTAATACCCAGAGTATTCTGAAAATTCAGAAGAAATCTTCCACGATCACTGTGGTGACTCCCTTCTGGCCCAAGCAACCATGGTTCTCCCTTCTTTTGTAAATGGCCAGGGGCAATTACCACAAGCTTCCTCACAGACTGGATCTACTCACACAAGAAAAGGGGTGTTTGATATACCCTAACATCAATCATTTTCAATTTATTGCCTGGATGATAGAGTCTTAATTCCTTTTAGGCACCTGTTTACTGAGAATGTGCAGTAGGTACTAATGGAGGCAAGAAAGTCTGCTACTAGAAAATCGTATATTAGCAAATAAAAAAAGTTTTCTAATTGGAGCCAGCAACATAACCAATACCCATTCTGTGCTAGTTGTTCTCTGGTTTTACAATATTTGTGTGAGTTATTATCCTATGACCTTCCTTATTCTTCTGTCAAGGTTAATTTATCAGTAATTTCTGCATGCCTGCCCATGGATCTTCCGATTTCAATGCAATCTCCTATCAAAGTGTTCTTGAAAGGGGTTTTGCATAAAAGACCTCAAAGAAAACTAGTGACACCTCCTTGAGATCTTCCTTTTGTGTTAGAGAAACAAATACTTGCTCCATTTGAACCAGTCAGTCTAGGTGATTTCAAGTTCTTAACATGGAAAACAGCTTTATTGATTGTTATAACTCTACAAGAAGGATATATGAGTTGCATGCTCTTATGGTAAGCCAAACCCTATCTCATTTTCCACAGAGACAGGGTTTGTTTGAGAAATAATCCTTCTTTTATGTCTAAAGTGATATCCAGGTTTACTAAAGTAAGCTAATCTATCCATCTCCCCATTTTCTTTCCTAAACCTAACAATGAGAGAGAAAAGATTATCCATAACTTGGATTTCCACAGAAAACTCAGGTACTGTCTTGACAGAACTAAATTCTTCAGATCTTCATATCAACTTTTCATTTCTAGTGAAGGTAAGAAGGGACAACCTGTGTCAAAACACACTATTTCCAAATGGTTGTCTAAGGCTATTACCTTTGTTTTACTCAACATAGCAAAACTATTCCAGGCAGGGTCAAGGCCCACTCTACCAGGACCTTGGCTTCATCTATGGCTTTTTGGAAAGGGTTGGATTCTAGAAGTATTCTAGAAGCTGCTGCTTGGTCCTCTGCACATACTTTTACAAAGGACTATAAGCTTGATTCCTTCTCTAGGTCTAGATCAAGCTTTTCTAGAACCATTCTCCACGGGGTCTGGCTTTTCTCCTTCCACCTCCCAAATGTAGTTAGCTAAGGGGATCTACCCATAAAGCTAAGGCTACTGCAGCAGTGATCAATATGATGAGCATAGTAAGCTGTGTACGTTGAACTTACCATAACAGTAGATATTTGAATGAGCACTGCTGCAGTAACCAGTTCCTTCATCCCTCTTGTTTTTGGTGTTTTTTTTTTTGTTTGTTTTGTTTTTTTATGCCAGGGTGTGGACATATATTTTTTATTGTTCATAACATTGCCCTTTCAGGGCTCAGCCTCCCTCTCTCTGCTGGCAGGAAATCTCTGAAAGGCTGTCCCCCAAACCTGTCTTTTACTCAGCTCATGCTATTTGAAAGCTTAGGAGAGTGGAAGGTGCTCTGGAAGTTTGGAAGCTGAGCAGCTGTTATATCCTTGGAAGGATACCCACAAGGCAGGACATATGGGTGGGGAGGTCTCGGAGCCGCAGGAGACGAGGGAGAGTACAGTCCAACCCCTCAGTTTACAACAAGGGTCCGATCACACACAATCGCAAGTGAATAATCTGATCTTTAACTTGTCTTGTGGATTTAACTACAGAACAGTTATCTATTTTAAATAGAGGTCTATTATTTGTACCAGCCAACAAGATGAATTTAGTTGACACAATTTTAGAATTGAATATGTTTGCCAGGAATACTATGCTCAAAACCATTTTTGTGAATGGGGATGTGAATGCCACAAATGCATGTGCATTGAAAAACCCTAGTTGTTATATACCTAATAATTCTCCTGCTGTGAAGGCGTTCATAAAGATGTGTGAGGATGACCTGAGAAAATCAGTTAATGAGAGATCCAAGAACTGTTTTTATAATCTTACTATGAAGGAGAGTGAGGCCTAGGGACATTGACTGTGGCTGAGCACTTGGTCATCAGGCCTGCTGACAAGGGTGGTGGGATAGTCATCTTCGACACTATGGAATATTTTGAGAAAATGAGTACGATGTTGTATGATGATAAAGTGTATGCTATATTGCAGAAATTTCAGGTGAATGGCATTATAGACAGGTTGAATTTCTACTTGTATGATTTATTGATGACTGATCAAATTGACTACTCACTATATACGTATTTTTTTGTAGAGCATCCCACTATACCAGTCATATATGGCCTACCCAAAGTTCATGAAGATGCTTTGAATCCCCCTCTCTGACCCATTGTATCAGGCAGAGGATGGCTCACTGAGCCTATGTCTATATATGCGGAGAAACAGCTCAGATATGTATTGAATACTACAGAGACTGTATTGAGGGACAGCAAACAGTTCTTGAAGCAACTGTATGTTTGGGCCAGTCTTAGGAATGATATTGACATCAGCAATGTATACTTTGTAATGCTAGATGTGAATTCTTTATTCACAGTGATCCCCAATGATGAGGGTATTGAAAATGTAAGTCACTTTTTAACTAAAGAGAGTAACTTTTCTACCACCAAGGTCAATATGATCTGTGCCCTACTGGATTTGATCTTGGAAAATAATATATTTCTTTTTGAAAATGAGTTTTTCCTCCAGAAAGTGGGGGTCACTATGGGTACAGCGTGTGCGAATACATATGCCAACATTGTAATGGCCCAATGGAAGAAAGAGATTTTTTTTGCTGTGACATGTTTAACCAACATGTCACTTTTTATAAACATTTTGTTGATGACATCTTTTTTACATGGCATGGCAATGAGACACAGCTAGGGAGTTTTGTGAGTTTTCTAGGGAGCCCCACCTCCTATCTCTTTTTTTTCTCTACAGTACTCGCAAACTAAGATTGATTTCTTGGACATTAATGTGAACAAGAATATGTGTGGCAACATCTCAGCTAGGTTACACAGAAAAAGCTGTAGTAAATATATTCTTCATCGTTCCAGCATGCACCCCAGACACATAACTAGGAATATAGTTAAGAATCAAGTATTACATTGTAAGAGACTACATACTGATGGGGGAGATCTTGAAGAGGCGTTAGATAGTCTGCGTGTAGATCTTATGAATAGGGGCTACAAAGCTTATGAGATTAATAAGGCTATGGAAGAAGTGAGCTCTCTTGAAAATAACATAATCAGACCCTATTTCTCTGAAGAACTCCCTGCCAATGTACATGATGGAGAAAGTGTGCTGAGATGGTGAATAGGCTATATTTAACCTTTTCCAGTGATGTTAATAGGATCTGTGAGACAGTAAAAAAGAACTGGCCTATTTTACTTACAGATCCTCAATTTAGTAGAGTTGTAGGGTCCACTCCTAGCTTTAGCTTTAAGAATAGTAAGAATTTGAAGCAACAACTGTGTTATAAAAATAATACAACAAGTGAAAGGTTTACCTCACAGCATAAAGGAACATATGCATGTAGGGCATGTAAAATCTGCTGCAATATATGGTCAACCTGTGTAGTTGTGCATCCGGTACACTCAAAATCAGTAGAATTCTCTTTCTATGCAGACTGTTGCACTAAGAATATAGTTTATCTAGCCAAGTGTAATTCATGCAGTTCATTTTATATAGGCAAAACAAATCGCATGTTGAAGGAGAGGGTCATGGAACATTTGAATGACATACGTAATAACAAATCAACAAATGCATTGGCTAAACATGTATCAGATTATGGTACTCAGCATAACTTTACATTTTTAGTTTTACAAAAAATTAATGAAAGTTTAAGAGAAGGAGATCTACATCATGAAACTGAATATATAGAGTTGAGATGGATTGCTGATTTTAAGGCTTATGTTCCACCTGGCTTGAACAGTGCTGTTTCTTTAAAACCTTTCTTAAGAAAAAGAGGTTTGCCACATTCAATTTCATTGTACATTTTTATTGGTTGTTACATGTATTTAAACTGCAAGTTTGTAGAAGTTTTTATTAAGGTCTGAAGAAGAGGGTTACCTTGAAAGCGCTTACCTAATTTATTATTTTATTGGTAATAAAAGTGTGTTTTTTATTCTCCAGCCACCACACCTTTTTATTTTACACTATATAACCCATATAGCTAAGGCTACTGCAACAGTAATCATTTGAACATCTACTGTTATAGTAAGTTCAGCTTACACAACAGTACTTCCCAATGTGAAAGATCAGAACTTGTGCCTAATAAGGAAAAGCACATGTAAGGGGTCTGCGTATTCCTAGTAAGTAGAATAGTACACACATGTTTAGTTTTAATTAGTCAGTCGGTATAATTTAATAGATGCAAAACATTCTGCCTATAAGCATGTACAATATAAAATAATGAAGTTTCTTGTGTTTGAGAAGACAAGACTTTGATGTCTTAGTCTCCCACATACATGTGCTCTTTACAGTAAAGGAAATTATTCTAAGGTGCTGAACTGTGTTGCATTAAGTTATTTTTTACCTTAACAATTTGATGCCATGAAGTCTTGGATTTTTTGATCCATTTGTGTGTTGCCTCAGTAGAGATCACCTTTGGGCCCATTCTTGACAGGTTTTCTGTCTGGTACTTTTATGGTATGCCATCACACAACTATATTTTCCACCTTCAGTAGAGATTGAAGTCTCTACAATTAAGCTTTTTGTTATACAATCTTTGCAATAGATTACATCAGAGAGCTGGTTGTCTGAACTAATTTGGACCTAGGGCAGTTTGGATAATCAAACATATAACTGAACTGGATAAAAACCTTCTGAAGTCTTGTTTTTTTTCTGTACACAGATAACACAGTTTTCAACCATTCAGCAATTCTTGTGGACAGTAAAGAATATTTCTCATACATAAGCAGGCTACAAGCTCAAAAAACACACACAAGCAAATACATATAATGTTTATATATTCAGACATTATGATTTTTCCTACCCAAAAACTTTAAAAAGCTGCGTTCAGATAATTTACGTTTCGGATAATTGACTCTTCTTCTTTCGGCTTTTCCCAGTTAGGGGTCGCCACAGCGGATCACCTGTCTACTCACGATTGGCAGTGAAGTTTTACAGTATCAAGTTGCCAGCCTGGCACCCAACCTTCCACAGAAGGCACACACATGCACGCACTCACACCTAGGGCCAATTTAGAGTGTCCAATCCACCTACAGCATGTTTTTGGGAGGAAACTGGAGCACCCGGAGGAAACCCACATGACCACAGGGAGGAGACTCTGCACAGAAGATGCCCCAGCTGAGGATCGAACCAGAGAACTTCTTGCTGTGAGACAGCAACACTAACCGCTGCACCACCGTGGTCACCCTGGATAACTGACTCTCAACTGTACTGATTTTATATGAGAGAGGGTTAAATTCTATGAGATCAGGTTATAATTGTTTGCAAGTAGGTTCAAATATGTATATTTCATATGAAAGTGGGCTTTAATCATAAAAAGATAGATTTCTGTATGACAGTGTGTCTGATCATATATACAAAAATGAGAGTGGGTTTTAATCACAGTTGCATATTATTATTATATACTGTATGAGAATGGGTTTTGATGATTGTAACTGGGTAATACTACCACTGTATAGAAATTACAATGGGTGAGAATGTGGGGTTATTAAAAGAGACAGAGTTTGGGACTCCAGCCAGGCATATGTTTAACAAATATAGATAACATAGCTGTAATTATTTGGTAAAGTGGTCTGAGCTCACTAAAAAGACAGTACATTGTAGTTCCCTGAGGGTGAATCTTTTGATAAAGCTATTTTAGAAAATCTTAAAAAGAATTAAACAGAAAGGAAACAAAGTACCTGCCTCTTGGTGACAGCTTTTAATGCCTGGGAAAAAGAATTTAAAAATAAGGAAAAGGAATCCGTAGTTTGAAATATAAAATATAATTTAGATAGATTAAAAACACAGACTTCAAGCAGCTAATAGAACAATACATGCATTACAGAAAAATGCAGAAGATAAATCTCATGGTACATTCCTGTAAAACAACCAAAAAAATTGAAAGTACCTCAACCCGAGTCTTCTGATGATGACTAGCTTCCGATTCCTTCATCTTCTCTTCCCCCTTATGAACATTCTACTGCCTATAAAACAGACAGCCCTCCCTCTCTGGGAAAGCAGATAGAGGAATAATTTGAAGATAGTCCCTTTACTGTTTCCCCTGATACTTCCCACATCACTTCCAGAACTTCTGCCCATCCTAAAGGATCAGTTTACAATATTAAATTCCAGCAGCAGTAACAGCAATGCGCTGTTCCACATTCTGATCAAATGTTAGTGAGAATAGCAAGTAAGGGTAGACATCTATATCCAAAGCACAAGCATGCATCTGGGACAAAATATAGAGACAAGATAAAATGATTTGGTAATAAAAGTATGTCTTCTAAGACAAATACTTTAAAGAAGTTACACAGTTTCCAATAATTATTGACTAAGAAGAATATAGTTGGAAACCTCCTCCTAAGCAAAGCTTTAAGGAGGCATCAAATTCTGACTCATCTTCTGATGGTGATACCCCCACACCACCAACATACTGTTTTATACTCAGGTTCATCCTTCAGTACTTGACATTAGCAAGGACTGCTATGCAGCAGCAGCCCGGGACTGTAATACTGAAATTACCATAATGTTAGTACTCCCTTGGACTGCAACGGATTTTGAGACTTTTGGAGATTGTCTCCTTCCGATCTGAACACATTCAGCTATATATGCTAAAATTTTAGAAAGATACATGCAGTTACAAAACCTTATTTTTGAAAACTTGTGAGCAGTTTTAAAAGCTTCTATTCCTCCAGATATTTTTAGAAAAATCTGGGAAAAATCAGTTCTAGGAGATAATATCCCAAAACACACAGTTGATGGATTCCTAACAGCAACATACAATTTACTGAAAACAATCACCACAGCATGTCCTGCAACATCTAATTATACAAGAATTAAAGCAACAATACATGAAAACAACAAATCTATTGATGTGTATCTTCAGCACATGATGGATGCGTTCAAGGCTTTCTCAGGGCATCCAGGGCCTACATAAGGAAGTTCAGCCAGTGGGCTGTCCTTGCCATTTGTAGGTTTATTACCACTAATACAAGAACAGATTAAGAACGTCTGTCCAAACTGGCCCAGTCTAGATATTCACGAAATTGTGAAACAACCAAAGTATGTGGCAGACAATATAGTCAGAGAGGAAAAAGAACAGGAAAAGAGACTAGTATATGTTCAACTTCTGAAATTCAACACTGATTTACAGGGAAGCAGGCTGGAGAGGAGAAATCATGAAGGTAGAGGTAGATTTAGAATCTTTTCATACCCCCAAAATTTTCACACACACACCCCCCCCCAATTCACGACACACTCAGCAGAGTGGGCTACATATTAGCCCATGCTTTAATTTTAGTCAGAGTGAGTATTGGCGTAATGAGTATCCCTTTCTTCTGCAGACAGACCCTTCTTTCCAGCTTACCACTCTGCCAAATGTCCAAGCACCACAACAGGTTTAAAGACACCCTCTCACTTGGAGTACCACTTGGCAGCCACCAATGTGGCAGCAAGATCATTAGAGCAACCATGAATAGGAGACACAGTTATTTCCTTTGGTACCAGTGGACCAAGAAGGTTTCATAGTTTCATAGTATAGTACTAGGCTATCTGCCCTGGGGCATTTGTAAGCCTAGCCATAGTGATGTGGCTTTTGCCACCCCATGAAATGGTACAAAAATGTACAGAATAAATCTAGAATACTGTGCCTCTGTCTAGTAGTGACACAATGAAGGTCCCCTTATATAATAGAATTAGTTTACTGTGCCCCTGTCTAGCAGTGACACAGATGTGACCCCTGGGGTAAACTTACGATCTCCCATCCACTCATCAAGATTTCTCTTGAAGAGAGTCAGTGAGGGGCTCTGCCTAATATGAACTGGGATCCTGTTCCAAAGCATGGGAAGCCTCTGGGTTATGAATCTATCCCTCCAGCATGTCCTATTCATACTTGTGTCGAGGTTTAAGTCTTTAGCTCTCGTGGTCCTGATGGATTTGGATTTTTTGAGGTGGAGCATGTCCATCAGATCCTGATTGGACATGGCCTTGTACGTCAGGCAGAGATCACCTCTGAGCAGGCGGTATGCTACTGAATAGAGCTGAAGTTTCTTTAGTCTGGCATAATAAGACATATGTTGGAGACCCTTGATCCTTTTGGTGAGGTACTTTTGTGGTCTCTCCAGCTGTTGCAAATGCCGGGTGAGGTACATACCAAATGGGGCATTGTACTCAATCATGGGTCTGATGAGGGAGGAATATAGGGGTACAATGACATCCTTGGATCTGGATGTGAATCCCTTCATGATGAGGTGTGCAAGGTAGAATGTTTTTCTAACCACTTTGGCAACATGGGTGTCAAATGAGAGGTCGCTGTCTACTTGGGTCCCTAGGTCTCTGATTACTTTTTCCGTACTCAGTGGGTTGCTGTCTATGTGATAATTTGTGGGTACTTTGTTTTTTCCAAAAGGGATGACTATACATTTTTTGGCATTTAGTTTAAGGCCGTGACTACGGCACCAGTTGTCCGTTTCAGTGAGGCCTTTTTGTAGGATGTGTGTGTCTGCTGGTGTATCGACTATGGTGCCTAGTTTGCAGTCATCTGTGAACTTTGTCAGCCACATCCCCCCCATGTTTGCTTTAACATCTGAGAAATAAATGCCGAACAAGAGGGGTCCCAGGACAGATCCCTGTGGGACACCACTTGTGACTGGCTTTGAGTCTGACATTGCTCCAGCGATTTTTAACTTTATGGGTTCTGTCCTTTAGCCAGTTTGCAACCCATCTAGTGACATAAGGGTTTACTTTTAAGCTGTTTAGCTTATCTATGATGCCTGAATGGGGTATTGTGTCGAAGGCCTTAGCCAAGTCCAGGTATGCTGTATGGACTGCTTTGCCCTCATCAATGGCTCTAGCGACTGTTTCGAAAAAGTCAACCAGGTTTAAAAGGCAGGATCTGCCCTTTACAAAGCCGAACTGGGTGGGGTCAAGTGTCTGTAGGTCCCCTATGTCTCTGTTTATGAGTTCCATAATGATTCTTTCCATAGCTTTGCAGACCAGGCTAGTTAAGCTTATGGGGCG
This sequence comes from Protopterus annectens, assembly GCF_019279795.1. Lineage (NCBI taxonomy): Eukaryota > Metazoa > Chordata > Ceratodontiformes > Protopteridae > Protopterus > Protopterus annectens. The sequence goes on from NC_056734.1 coordinate 369,260,226, forward strand.
GTAGTTTCCAGGGTCTGTAGAGGCACCCCCCCTTGTGGAGTGGGACCACTGTTGCTGTACGCCAGTGTTCAGGTACATATCCCGAAGTAAGGCTAAGGTTAAATAGCATTTTTATGTGTGGGTTTAGCTCCTCTTGAGTTCACGTAACACGCACCCCGGGATACCGTCATGTCCCATTGATGCTGTGTTTTTTGCTTTGTTTAGGGTGGTTCTCACTTGGACATCTGAGATGACAGGGAGATTACATTCAGCTGGGATAAGTATTTCTTCTTTTGGGGGTGAAGGAGGGGAGAAATTTGCACTGAACCTGTCAGCCAGAATGTTAGCAATATCTGTGGGTTCAGTGTATTTTTTGTTGTTGTGAACCAACTCTGAGCATATCTGAGTGTTTTCGCCCAAGTTTCTAACATAGCTGAAGAAGGCTTTGTGGTTATTTTTAGTGTCCTTAGCGATTTTTCTCTCAAAGTTTGCCTTGGATGTTTTTATGAGAGAACGTAGTTTTCTGCTAATGTTGATCAGAGATGTCTTCCCTTCATGGGATTTCACTCTGACGTACAGTAGCTTCCTTCTTTTGTTATACAATTTGTTTATGGCTGAGGTCCACCAGACAGGATGCTTACATTTGGTGGAGAGAGACTTGGATTTGTTTGGGATTGCATGATCCATGCATTCTTGGAGATATCCATAGAAAGCATTTGTGAAGGATTCGGCATTGTGGGATGTGGTATCCACTGGCACAGTGGGCTTAAGGGATACCATCTCAGTCTTAAGAAGAGTGAAGTCTGCTTTTGAGAAGTTTTTCACTGTGGTCTTTTGTGCTGGGGGTGGAGGTGGGATATGTATATCCAGGGTGATTAGTTTGTGGTCAGATCTCACTAGTGAGGGGTATACTTCCGGTGTGGAGCATTTTGTCCCCATGTTTGTGATGATCAGGTCTAGTATATTATCTTCCCTGGTGGGAGAGGTGACTAGTTGTTCCAGTGCATTTGAATTTATGAATTCCAGGAACCTTTGGGCTAGGATATTAGGGCTAGAATAATGTACCCAATCTATGTTTGGGTAGTTGAAGTCTCCCAGTATGATGGTATTTTGTGATACATTCATATCCTCCAATGTCTTCAGGAAGGCTGAGTGGGGTTCTTGAGATTGGGAGGGTGGTTTGTAACATGCTACCAGTTGTATAGCAGTTTTGCCTATGGTTAGTTGCACCTGTATGGTCTCTGATGCTTCATGTGTTGCTTCTAACCTGGAGGTGTGGGTGTCCTTTATGAATATGGACACTCCCCCTCCTTTTGTGGTTCTGCCCGGGTTTTGGGGCCGAAAAGCATGATACGAGGTATAGCCTGGTAGCGCTGGGGTGCTCTCAGGAGCCTTGAACCAGGTTTCAGTTACTGCACAGACGTCGATGTTCTCCATGCTGAGGAGTGCATCAAGTGCCTGCATCTTGAGATTTAGACTTCTGGCGTTGAGCAGCATTACCCTTAGTTTTTTCCATTTAGTTTTCTAAGGAGGTGGGTTTGTCTTTTGAGCCTTGCCTAAAAAGGCAGTATGGGGGTGGCAAGAGCCTTAGCCAATATCCGGAAGCCCAGTGGTGACAGGTGTAAGCCATCCCTTGCGAAGCAGCGTGGCTTGTCCAACATATCATCCCAGACAGACAGACATTGGATCCCCTTAGAATGACACCAGTACTTGAGCCAATTGTTAAAGCTGATCATCTTGTCTTTGTATTGTGGTATAATTCTTGGTGAGGGCAAGATGCTGCTCAGGGTCAGGGTCATACCAGCCTGGGCTACATAATCGGAGAGCTCCTCTATGTTTCTTTTCATGTAGTCCAGGGAGGTACGTCTCAGGTCATTCACAACAGCATGGACAATGACAGAGTCATATTTGTACTTGCTTTGGAGTGACCTGAGTGCGTGTGTTATGTGGCGGATCCTAGCTCCCGATAGACAGCTCACAGTCACCTTCTCCTTGTTCAGCCTGGTCAGTGGGACATCAGTGTGTCTGACTATGGAGTCACCTAGTACTAGTGTATCAGGCAAGGTGTTTGGCCTTAAGGGCTGCGATTGGTCGACACACTGATTTATTGAAGTATGTGTTGCATGTGTTTTGTTTTGAGGTGGTGGATTTTTGGATGTCTGCTTTGGGAGCCTCTGTTGTTTTGGTAAGTTTTTTATTAGAGCCTCCGAGTATGTCTTTGTGTTTTTATGTGTTTGTTTTGGAGTTGTGGTAGGTCTATGTGGGACTGGGATTGTTGTGTGTGTGGTTGCCATCTCCTCCTGTCTAGTCATGCCAGCCCTGAGTTGAGAGAGTTCAGCCTCCAGTTTGGCTATATAGTTGCATCTCTCACATGTATTTGTGTTTGTTGGGAGGAGGAGAGGGTTCTCTGTGTACATGAGACAATTGTAGCATTATCTCAAGATACCCAGATTGACCAGCTGAACTGGAGACGACGCCAGTAATCTACCACTCGACATGCTAGAACAGTATAAGGGAGTGGTATACCTTTAAGGGGAAGTGGATATTCACAGGGGTGGTAAGTAGATGTAGTGCTTTACTTAGTATGAGAGTGTTTACTTAGTAGAGAAGTATTGAGAACAAGTGCTAGGCTTATAATACAGTGAGTAGTCTGGTTATACTAAGAGTAGAGCTTCCTTAAGGGAAAATTTGAAGAGCAGACTTGGCAGAGCCAGAAAAAGTTTAACCAGTGCTGCGCTATGCGCACGACCACGCAAAGCCGTGCAAACGCGGATTTTAAACAGTGAACTACAAAAGAGCTAGAAATGGTCCAAAACAACCAATTACTACAGCTTCTTGTGCTGAGGTCACTTCCCCCAAGGACAGGTAGGCTGCTCAATGCTCCCCACTTCCACTGGTGAGCAAAGAAACTTCCTTCTATCCAAGTAAGGTAATGGACAACACAGGAACTACACCACAGCTCAGAATACAGCAATGCCTGTAAACTGGTCTAAACTAGTCGAGGAAGGCGGGAAAACAAGGATTATTTTTTTTTGTTGTTTGTTTTTTTGGTAGAAACACACAGAAAATGCAGAAACAGTGATAAATTAGTTACACAGGCTAGCACACTTTAGTGGGCAGCCTCCACAGTTAAATTAAACAAACAAACAAGCAAACTTTCGATCAAATTCGACTAAAATGTAACTTTAAGTGCAGATTTTAAAATAATGCAGCAATCAGTTAAAAACAGTTCAGGCTAGTTCAAGGTAAGCTACAGAAGCTATTCCAAGTGAAAAAAAGCAAAGATACTTAAATCCAGAAGGTAGTCGCTTTTCTGAGTTCCTTGCTGCTAGGACCACTCTGTAAACCCACGTGGAGCTTGTCTGAGCAGTATAGCCAGAAAAAACGCCCAGAGGTGGATTTTAAACAGTGAACTACAAAAGAGCTAGAAATGGTCCAAAACAACCAATTACTACAGCTTCTTGTGCTGATGTCACTTCCCCCAAGGACAGGTAGGCTGCTCAAGGCTCCCCACTCCCACTGGTGAGCAAAGAAACTTCCTTCTATCCAAGTAAGGTAATGGACAACACAGGAGCTACACCACAGCCCAGAATACAGCAATGCCTGTAAACTGGTCTACACTAGTCAAGGAAGGCGGGAAAACAAAGATTATTTTTTTGTTTTTTTGGTAGAAACACACAGAAAATGCAGAAACAGTGATAAATTAGTTACACAGGCTAGCACACTTTAGTGGGCAGCCTCCACAGTTAAATTAAACAAACAAACAGGCAAACTTTCGATCAAATTTGACTAAAATGTAACTTTAAGTGCAGATTTTAAAATAATGCAGCAATCAGTTAAAAAACAGTTCAGGCTATTCATAGAAATTCATAGATTAGCACTAAGCTAACTGCTCTTGTGAGCCATTTTAAGCCTAGCCAATTTTAGCTAGTTAAAGGTGAGCTACATAAGCTATTCCAAGTGAAAAAAAGCAAAGATACTTAAATCCAGAAGGTAGTCGCTTTTCTGAGTTCCTTGCTGCTAGGACCACTCTGTAAACCCACGTGGAGCTTGTCTGAGCAGTATAGCCAGAAAAAAACGCCCAGAGGCGGATTTTAAACAGTGAACTACAAAAAGAGCTAGAAATGGTCCAAAACAACCAATTACTACAGCTTCTTGTGCTGAGGTCACTTCCCCCAAGGACAGGTAGGCTGCTCAAGGCTCCCCACTCCCACTGGTGAGCAAAGAAACTTCCTTCTATCCAAGTAAGGTAATGGACAACACAGGAACTACACCACAGCCCAGAATACAGCAATGCCTGTAAACTGGTCTACACTAGTCAAGGAAGGCGGGAAAACAAAGATTATTTTTTTGTTTTTTTGGTAGAAACACACAGAAAATGCAGAAACAGTGATAAATTAGTTACACAGGCTAGCACACTTTAGTGGGCAGCCTCCACAGTTAAATTAAACAAACAAACAGGCAAACTTTCGATCAAATTTGACTAAAATGTAACTTTAAGTGCAGATTTTAAAATAATGCAGCAATCAGTTAAAAAACAGTTCAGGCTAGTTCAAGGTGAGCTACATAAGCTATTCCAAGTGAAAAAAAAGCAAAGATACTTAAATCCAAAAGGTAGTCACTTTTCTAAGTTCCCTGCTGCTAGGACCACTCTGTAGACATACGTGGAGCTTGTCTGAGCAGTATAGCCAGAAAAAAACGCCCAGAGGCGGATTTTAAACAGTGAACTACAAAAAGAGCTAGAAATGGTCCAAAACAACCAATTACTACAGCTTCTTGTGCTAAGGTCACTTCCCCCAAGGACAGGTAGGCTGCTCAAGGCTCCACACTCCTACTGGTGAGCAAAGAAGCTTCCTTCTATCCAAGTAAGGTAATGAACAACACAGGAACTACACCACAGCCCAGAATACAGCAATGCCTGTAAACTGGTCTAAACTAGTCGAGGAAGGCGGGAAAACAAGGATTATTTTTTGTTTTTTTTGATTTTTTGGTAGAAACACACAGAAAATGCAGAAACAGTGATAAATTAGTTACACAGGCTAGCACACTTTAGTGGGCAGCCTCCAAAGTTAAATTAAACAAACAAACAAGCAAACTTTCGATCAAATTCGACTAAAATGTAACTTTAAATGCAGATTTTAAAATAATGCAGCAATCAGTTAAACAGTTCAGGCTAGTTCAAGGTAAGCTACAGAAGCTATTCCAAGTGAAAAAAAAGCAAAGATACTTAAATCCAGAAGGTAGTCACTTTTCTGAGTTCCCTGCTGCTAGGACCACTCTGTAAACCCACGTGGAGCTTGTCTGAGCAGTATAGCCAGAAAAAAATGCCCAGAGGCGGATTTTAAACAGTGAACTACAAAAGAGCTAGAAATAGTCCTAAACAACCAATTACTACAGCTTCTTGTGCTGAGGTCACTTCCCCAAGGACAGGTAGGCTGCTCAAGGCTCCCCACTCCCACTGGTGAGCAAAGAAACTTCCTTCTATCCAAGTAAGGTAATGGACAACACAGGAAAAAAAGCAAAGATACTTAAATCCAGAAGGTAGTCACTTTTCTGAGTTCCCTGCTGCTAGGACCACTCTGTAAACCCACGTGGAGCTTGTCTGAGCAGTACAGTTTCTTTGTCAGTATTACAGTATGTAATTCTACTTTTCCCTTTCTTGTTGACATAGGAGTGACTTGATCTATGATCATTTCTTTAAATGCAGAAACACCTCCCACTCTCCACAGAATCAGTTTAAGGTGTGGGGGTCTCAGGTTCCTTCTGATTATCCTGAGACAAAAACCTATTCCTATTCAAATTGGTTCATTAAAGCAGCAACATTCTTTTATTATAGGAATTGCTGCCCCTTTAAATCTTTTAGGTACAGATGTATTGTGTAAATTACAATGTGTTGTCTTTTATACATTGTGCTGTTGTTTAGGCCATGGTGGTGCAGCGGTTAGTGTTGTCACCTCACAGCAAGAGATTCTCCTGTTTGATTCTTGGCTGGAGCACCTTCTGTGTGGAGTCTGCATGCCCTCCCCATGGTCGAGTGACGTTAAAGACATGCAGGAAGGTGCATGTGTTAATGGGTGTGCCTTCTTTGAAGGTTGGGCATTGGGCTGGCAACTCGGCACTGTAAAAATCTACTGGCAATCATTAGCAGACCGGAGTTCCACTCTGGTGACCCCTAACTGGGAAAAGCCGAAAGACAATTATATATTACAATGTGCTGTCTTTTGCACTCCAGACAGAGTTTTCCTGGATATACTAAATGAACCTTACCATTTGGGTCTATATCCAGCTGAAATCAGTGCAGATGAAGACACACTCTTCATAGTACTTAGCTTATCTAGGGATCAGAAAAGTCCTCTATATTACTGATTTGGAAGGACTGAAAACCATTCCTCAGCAGCTGTGGACTACCCATGGCAATGAGGTAGGACTCATAAAAGATGTAAAACCAGTTAGAGTCATTTTCAAACCTTATTAGCACCTGCCTATGGTAATTCAGTATCAATTATCAGCTGAGGCAGAGAAAGGAATTGAACCTGTCATTTCTGCATTACTTCAACAAGGAATAATTGTCCTGACTAGAAACAAATAATACATCTATTTTACCAGTTAAGAAACCAGACTGTAGATCAGTATGTATGTATACCTTTAAGAAGCTTTCCATAGGCTTGCCCATGTGTATAAATACTGAGCATGTGTGAGTCAGACTGTCATTTTGTAAAGAGCTGTTGAGATGTAAGCGTGCATGTATGTACTGGTCTGTCAGTTAATCAGCTTGTTTATATTTTATGTTGCTGCTATCCATCCTGATTTGTTTCTGTATAATAAAGCATATAAACAAACTACCCCACCTGTTTGTCTTGAATCATAACATAAGACAAGCCACACGGTATCAGAATGGGATCCAAAATCAAGACCGAGAGGCACTCAATGTTGGAGGAATATACGACTTACAAAACAGATCAGAAACAAATTCCAGGTACTAAAACTTTGTTAATTAATTTCTTACTCAAAGAATATAAAATACAATAAAATAATAATATAATATAAAATATAATATAAAACAAAGCACTCAGAATGCTCAAAATGAATTTCTATTTAAACGAAATATCCAAAACTGCGACATATTGATACAAATATTCAAAATTGTTATGAAAATGTTTGAAACAATGCTCAAATCACATAAAATGTATAAAACAAGGGAAATGACTGCATTTTTTCTCCATGTGCTACTTTTTTGCATTAATTAAAGCTATTTGAGATATGTGTGTATCAAGTGTTCGCAAATCTGTGTAGTATTATAGTACAGTTATTTCACAAAATACAGCCATTTCAAAGCATATTTCACAAAGTACAGTATTCCAAAGAGTGTATTGTGCATTTGAATGTTATTACAACTACTTAGTGTGTGTGCATGTTCATACACAATTACAAGGGCCATATTTGCAGTGTGTTTAAGCATACTTTGTTGGCATGGCTGAAGGATTTCGTAGACTAGCTCCACTTGTCTTTGATAATAATATTGTATAGAATTGGAGAGTGTTTGAGCAAGAGTATGATATTTTTATACAAGCTGCATTTTCTGACAAAGATGCACATACAAAGCCATTTATTCTGCTTAATTTAGCTGTTTCAGAAGCCATAGAAAGAGAGCGTTCATTTGTGTATGCACCTGCTGTGGTTGCAGGAGGTGGGGGAACCATCATATAGTGGTGACGGGTAAATCAAGGGAAGACCCCCAGTGCTTAAAATGTAAATGTAGAGAAATGTGGAACCCCCAAATGAATATTATGATGGAAAGGCACTTATTTTACACAAGGGATCAAAAGCCTGGCGAAACTTTTGCAGCATATATAACTGACTTGAGAAATAAGGCTAAAACGTGCATATTTGGTGATTTAAGAGATGGGATGACAGACTTGTGTGTGGTATTAAAGATGATGATGTGAGAAAGGTTTTGCTTCAAGACAGTGATTTAACTTTGAATAAGGCCATTGAGATTTATCAGATATATGAGCTCACAGAAAAGCACACAAATATGCTTACAAATGAGAATTGCATGTTTCCAGTATCTTCTAGGGCTAATATTGATAGTATGCAGCACGTGGTTAAAAAAAAAGGCCCAAGCACATGGCAGCTATGGGGGGACTTGCAACAGTCCCTGGGCAACTCCCTACCTTTCTAGCAAATTCCAGAGCAAGCACAGTCTCAGTGAAGCACAAGGGTGAGTCAGCAAACTCGAAGCATGTGTCCGCACCTAGCCTCATACTCAACTGTCATAATTGTGGTGGAAATCATGTGTCTAAAAGAGAAAAGTGTTTAGCTTTTGGTCAGCAATGCCACAGATGTAAAAAGTAGAATAATTTCCAAAGATTTTGTAAATCAGAAGAGGCACATTGTTTTTGTTAAAAGAGAACATTCAAAGAGACAAGTTGATCAATTAGAAAGCTGTGACCCTACCTTTTATGTTGATGGTGTGTTTGTCCTTAATGAAATGGTCAGTGCAGTAGATTTATGGGCAAAGAATGAAGCATTTTGTACTGTTTGGATAAATGGGAGACCCATAGAGCTCAAAGCTGACACAGGTTCAAAGTGCAATGTTATGTCAGCAGAAACATTTGCTAGAGTGTTTGCTGGTGAGAAGCTTGATTTGGCAAAGTGTGTGAAGCTTGTTGCTTATGGTGGTGAAAAAACTCAAACTGAAGGTTCAGTAGTGCTTTCATGTTACTCTGCTAGGAACAGCTATGACTTGCAATTCTATGTGGTCAAAAGACATGTGCAGTCATTGGTGGGCTTCCAAGATAGTTTGAGAATGGGACTGATTTCACTTAATGAGGAAATCCACCATGTAAGCTTAAAAGACCACTGTTCTAATTTCGCCCAGTTTATTTTCTCTACCTATGCTGATCTTTTCAAGGACAAACTAGGCAAACTCCCAGTTGTGTACTCCATGAAGTTAGACCCTGAAGTCAGCCCAGATGTCAGGCCAGCCCAGAACATTCCAACTGCTATGCAGAACAGAGTCAAGGCCGAGCAAGACAAAATGGTGCAACAAGGTGTGATTTGTCCAGTTGAAGAACCAACTGAATGGGTATCTTCCATGGTAATAATGCATAAGAAAAGCTCAGATGATATCAGAATATGTATTGATCCACGAGATTTGAACAAAGCACTAAAAAGACCTCATCATCCAATGCGTACAGGCAAAGAAGTCACTGCTCTTATGCCAAATGCCACTGTTTTTCTGCTTTAGATGCAAAGAGTTCATTTTGGCAAATTTTGCTTGACAGAAAATCCTCATTGCTAACTACATTCAGTACTCCTTTTGGCAAGTATAGATTTTTGAGAATGCCATTTGGGATAAATTCTGCCAGTGAAGTCTTCCAGCGTGCAGTGGAACACATTTTTTCTTGTTATCCGTGTGCTATTATAGTAGATGATATTATAGTAGGACGAAGCCGAACATGACAGAACCTCAAGAAAGTTCTGGAAAGTGCACATGAAGTGAATCTTAAGCTGAATCCTCAGACGTGCAAATTCAGGCTATGAGAAGTTACTTATATTGGTCACTCGTTTACTAGTTCAGGCTTACAACCTGATCCTTCCAAGCAAACAGCAATTCTTGAGATGCCAGATCCAAACAATGTTCAAGCCTTACAACGTTTTCTTGGCATGGTTAAATACCTAGGCAAGTTTATTCCAGACTTGAGCCAACTTTCAGCACCAGTCAGAGAGTTGATATGCAAAGATGTAGCCTGGTCCTGGTCAGAACAACATGAAAGAGCATTCGATGTCCTGAAACGGAAATTGCCATTCCACCAACTCTCAGATACTGTGATGTTCACAAATCAGTTACTCTTTCTTGTGATGCTTCGAAGTTTGGTCTTGGTGCAGTCATTCTTCAAAAGGGTAGACCAGTAGCCTATGCATCCAGAGCTCTTACCCAAACTGAGATGCAGTATGCACAGACAGAGAAAGAACTCTTGGCAATTGCGTTTGCATGTTCAAAGTTCCATGATTATATTTATGGCCGACCTATCCAGATTGAAACAGATCCCTAACCTCTAGTCACTATTTTGAGAAAGCCTATGCATACAGTTCCTGCCAGATTGCAATGCATGATGTTGAAACTGCAAAAGTATAATTTCAATGTTGTCTATGCAAAAGGCAAACTTCATTATCTTGCTGATACATTATCCAGATCACCCAGAAATACCACTGATTAGCACGAAAATGAAAAAAGTTGATTTTGAAGTCAAAGAAGTGAGAAATTTTTCTTCCACACATCTTGATAAGCTTAAAAGTCACACAGCTTCAGATCCTATTCTTCAGAAGCTCAACCACTTTATCATTCAAGGATGGCCTTCAAAGCAAAGTTGTTTACCAGTAGACCCACAACCATATTTTCCTTACAGAAATGAGAATTTGTTTGACAACCATCATAAAAGGTCCAAAAGTGATTGTTCTAAAATCCTTGCAACAAGATCCATCTTGTATCATGCCCACCCAGGTACCGATTCTACCAAAAGAAGGGCGAGGACTAGTAATTTGGCCTTCTATGTCAAAGGATAATGAGACAGTACTTTCAGATTGTTCTGTATGTAATAGTACTAAGCCACTTCAACAGAAAGAACCACTTCAGCTAAACCAGACTCCTGAACTACCTTGGTCGACAGTAGCTACAGGCATTTTCAAATGGAATGGTCAACAGTACTTGGTGTTAGCAGCTTCTTATTCAAATTGTTTCGAAACTGACCTACTTCCTAGTCTAGTGTCCAGTACTGTCATTGCTAAGTTGAATCATCATTTTGCAGTCCATGGTAGTCCACACAAAGTTATTTCTTACAATGGTACACAGTTTACAAGCCAGCAGTTCAAGAGATTTTCTGAAGTGTGGGACTTTATTCATGTTATGAGTAGCCCTGAGTATCCACAGTCAAATGGTTTGGCAGAACGTGCAGTTCAAAATGAGAAACAGTTATTTGAGAAGTCGAAACAAGACAATAGTGATGTTTTTCTGAATATCCTGAATCACAGAAATATTCCTCATGATAAACATCCCAGTTCACCTGCACAAAGGCTTTTGTTGAGACAAGCCAGAACCACACTACCAATTAGTAGCAATCTGTTGGTTCCCTGTGCTAAGAACAACAAAGCATTTGTCCCAGAAGTCCTATTACAATAAGTCCAGCAAACCACTCAGTTCATTACGAGAAGGGGAGATAGTGAGGATGCAGATGTCCAAAGGTTTTGATCGGACTGGAGTCGTGAAAAGTGTATGTCCAGAGCCGAGATCATACATTGTGGAATCACAAGGAGATGAATTTAGGCGGAATTGGAAACAACCATCCCAGATGTGCCTACCCCTGTTACCTACCCAACCTTGATACCCACCCTGTCTCTCTCTATACCTACCTTACTACCACTCCTGACCCTATTCCTCCCTGTCTTTTTGCACTGCCATTCTCCTCATCATAGGGTCATAGGTTGATACTAGGCTATCGTCCCTAGGGCCTATGCAAGCCTAGCCATAACAATTCCATGGATATTTCTTCCCACAGTATTTACTTCTCTGGACCCCTGTCTAGCAGGGCGACTGACATGATCCCTGGGGACATTGATCAATCCATTTCCGAGCTACTTATCATTAATACAGTGTTAACTCTGACATGTACATTATACTGTGTTATCTTAAAATCCTGCCTTTTATTATTACTGTATAGCCTTCTAACCATTTATGTAACTGAAATTATATTTTTTGTATAATTTGTATGTGGAGCTTTTCTCCCCAGGCCTCCACTGAAAATGGGCTCTCCAAGGTAAACAAATGCAATAAATAAATACATTTGGTACAAGTGTCTGAGCCTGTATCACAGCATCTTGCCTGAGAGAAAGACTCTAGATCTCAGAGTGAGTTATCCAGTGTTTCAGTTCCAGAGGACATTCCAGCAAATATCCCTGTTCCTGAGAAGATGCCCAAAAATCCTGAAACAGATTGTTCACCGATGACTGTCCCTGTTGCTAAACCCAGTCCTAATTTCTATATCACTAGATCAGGTCGCACTTCCAGACCATGTTCCAGATACATGGCAACTTTGACATGAATGTTGTTTTTATTTTCTAGTGTCTGTATAATTGCATGTCTTTTTTCAAATGTCATTTGTGGGCAATTCACTAAAGAGGGAAGATGTAGATCAGTAGGTATGTATGCATAGCTTTAAAAAGTTTTCCATAGGCTTGCACATGTGTATAAATACAGACATGTGAGAACCAGACTGCCATTTTGTAGAGATCTGTTGAGATGTAAGTGTGCATGTATGTACTGGTCTGTCAGTTAATCAGTTTGTTTATATTTTATGTTGCTGCTATCCATCCTGATGCGTTTCTATATAATAAAGCATATAAACAAAGTACCCCACCTGTTCATCTTGAATTATAACATAGGACGAGCGACAAGGCAAGAACACATATAGCTTTGTACAAGACTTAACATGTTCATACTTTCATAGATACATACTAAGCTAATGATCACTAGGACCTTTATAAGCCTAGCCATGCATCCCAACCCAATTGCTTCTCCTGGTAACATGTGCGTCTTTACTGGGGGGCGGGTTATGTTAGTTAAGAAGTTGCTAAAATGTAGGAGATATGTTATCTAGGAAATGTTTATTGTTAGCCTTGTTCTATAAGAGACAATGGGGTCAGCCAGGGATGAATTTATGATTACTCTTCCAATGCTAGTTAGGGAATGTTTACTGTACAGACATGGGAGTAATGGGGACCAGCCCTGGTAAGAATTTGCAGTTTTCCATCCATTGGTCAAGGTTGCATTTGAATAGGGTTAGTGACGGACTCTGCTTCACATGGTTGGGGAGTCTGCACCGGAATCCTTTGAGTCAGATGTCTGTCTCACCAGCATGTTCTATTTACATTGCAAGCAAAGTTCAAATCCCTGGATCTAGTGTTTCTGGTGCTGCTTGTTTTTGTGGATGTGCAAAAGCTCCATCAGGGGTGGATCTAAGGATGCTTTATATGCCAATCATGGATAGCTTCTCAACAATGTGTAGGAGACTGAGGATAGCATTTATTGTGATTTAAAAGCTTGTTTTTTTCACATATTGTACTTATTTGACTGCCAGCACTTTTAAAAAGTTGTTTTTTGTTTAATTTGTTTAACAGTTGTAGGCTACACACTAAAGTGAGATAGCCTTTTCTGAACGTTTATAGTCGTTTAAAGCTGTTTTAAGTGTATTTTTTTTACTGTTTTTGCCTTATCTTTTCAAAATATCAAAAAAAAAAAAAAAAAATTCCTCCTTTCCCGCCTTTCTAAGCTAGTATAGTCCAGTTTTCAGGCTAGTGCTGAATTCAGGGCTGTGTTACAAGTTTCTGAGTTACTCTCACCTGGATAGAAGGAAGTTTATCTGTTCACCTGTGAGAGAGGGGAGCTTTGAGCAGCCTATTTGTCCCTGGAGGAGTGGTTCCAGCCCAGAAGTTAGTAGTTTATTGGCCATTTTGGGCTAATTTCTATATCTTTCATTTCCCTGCTATAAAAACCGTGTTTGCACGGTTTTGTGTGCCAGGCAGCGCTGGTTAGCTACAGTTAAATTATTCCCGGCTCCACTAAGTGTCCTCTTCTGTTTTTCCCTTGAAACTAGTCTAACTCTCAACCTAAGCACTCAAAAAGCATCCTACAGCCCAGCACTTGCTCAGACCTAATTGCAAGCACTAATATACCCTGACACTTGATTGCCCAGCAGGGCAAGGCTCTTTATTCACCCCTCACCAACCAAGCGACTAAGCAGCTCACCCTACTATTCAGGCATGACCAAAGGGCAATTTCAGGTGTACTCTCCAGTCCAGCTGGTGAATCTGGGTATCCTGAGGCAATGTTATAACTGCCTCATGTACACAGACAACCCTCTCCTCCTACCAGAAAACACTAACATATGCAAGAGATGCAATTATACAGCCAAACTGGAGGCTAAGCTGTCTCCACCCAAAACTTGAACAGACAGTCAAGAGGAGCAGGTTAACACTTGCACCACACCTCCAGCCACACATAAACCTGCTAAACCAGCAATGGCAAAAAATACACATAAATACACAAAATCATACTCGGAAGCTCTAAATAAAAACCTACAAAAGCATCAGAGACCTCCAAAGCAGACACCCAAACAACCTGCACCTCGCATCACAAACCAGACAACACATAAAACATAAAATCAGTGTGCCGCACAATCACAGCCCTTAAGGCGAAATAACATACCTAACACACTAGTAATAGGTGACTCTATAGACGGGCACACTGACGTCCCACTCACTAGAATGGACAAGCAGAAGGTTACTGTTAGCTGCCTGTCAGGAGCCAGAATCCACCACATAACACAAGCACTCAGGTCACGCCAGAACAAGTACAAATATGACTCTGTCATTGTTCATGTTGGTGTGAATGACCTGAGACGTACCTCCCTGGACTACATGAAAAGAGACATGGAAGAGCTCCCTGATCATGTAGCCCAGGCTGGTATGACCCTGACCCTCAGTAGCATCCTGCCCTCATCAAGAATGATACCTCAGTATAAAGAAAAAATTATCAATTTCAACAATTGACTAAGCTTCTGGTGTCATTCAAAAAGGATCCACTGTGTGTCAGCCTGGGACAACATGCTCGACAAGCCGTGTTGCTTCACAAGAGACGGCTTGCACCTGTCACCCCTAGGCTATCAAGTACTGGCCAAGGCTCTTGCTGCCCCCATCGTGCCTTTTTAGGCAAGGCTCAAAAGTCAAACCCACCTCCGTAAACAGCACAATTAACAAAAAAACTGAGGGTTATGCTACTCAATGCCAGGAGTTTAAATCTCAAAATGCACGCGCTCGAAGCACTCCTCAGTATGGAGAATGTCGACATCTGTGCAGTAACTGAAACCTGGTTCAAGGCTCCAGACAGCACCCCAGCACTACCAGGCTACAACTAATACCACATGTTTCGGCCAAGCAACACGGACCGAAACACAAATGGAGGGGGTGTATCTATATTCATCAAGGATACCTACACCTCCAGGTTAGTGGAGCAGCATGATACCTCTGAGATCATCCATGTACAACTAACATCGGGCAAATCTGCAATGCAAATTGTGGCCTGCTACAGATCACCCTCCATGACCCAGGACCACCACTCCACCTTTCTGGAGACACTGTAAAGCATGAAGGTTTTACCAAACACCCTGATATTGGGAGATTTCAATTACCCTACCATTAACTGGGAAAACTACTCGAGTACAAACTCCCCAGCCCAGCGCTTCCTGGAATTCATCAACTCAAATGCCCTGGATCAGCTGGTAAACTCCCCTACCAAAGGTGAAAACATACTGGACCTGGTCATCACCAACATGGGCAACAGGTGTTCGACACCGGAGGTCAGCCCATCACTGGTTAGATCAGATGATAAACTAATCACTCTGGATGTCCACATCCCACCACCACCCCCAACTAAGGAAACCACAGTAAAAAACTTTTCTAAAGCAAACTTCACCGTACTTAAGACAGAGGCGGTAAGTTTCACAGCCCCAACGCTAAAGGATAACACTGACCAAGATGCAGAAACCTTTACAAATGCACTCTATGCGCACCTACAAGGATGCATGGATTGTGCCATCCCTAGCAAAACCAAGACTCACTCCTCTAAGAGAAGAAAACCAGTCTGGTGGACCCCTGCCATTAACAGTCTATAGAATAGAAGGAGGAAACTAGTTCAGAAAAAAGCAAATCCCAAGAAGGAAAGAGGCACAGCAAAATAATGGGTATAGTTTCCCATACTAAAGGGGTGGCGTAAGCCACAAAACTATGGGCTAGGCTTGTAAATGCCCTCGGGCAGATAGCCTAGTATAAACCTATGAACCTATCCCTGATCAGTATCAGTAATTAACTAAGGTCCCTCATAAAATCATCCAAGGCTAACTTCGAAAGAAAAATAGCCAAGGATTCAAAAGATAACCAGAAAGCCTTCTTTAGCTATGTTAAGAATCTAAGTGGCAACTCGCAGATATGCACTGAACTAGTGCAAAATAGCACAAAATATACTGAACGTACTGATATTGCCAACATCCTGGCAGATAGAGTCAGTGCAAACTTCACCCCCCTCTCACCCCCAAAAGATCTATATAGGATAGTGCATTAATACAGGGATTCGCTTGGTAAAGAATCTCTGTAGACATTCCAGATATTGCATATGCCAAAAAAGGTACATGCCGAAGGGGGCATTGTACTCAATGATGGGTCTGATAAGGGATGAGGAGAGTGATACTATAACTTTCTTGGACTTAGATGTCATACCCTTACTTATAAGTTCATAGGTTCATAGGTGTTTACAAGGCTAATGACCACACCGGCCTTTTTAAGCCTAGCCATGCATCCTAAATAATTGACAAGTTCTTGTCCCTTTGATAAGTGTAAGCTGGCGCTTGGATAGGGAACAATTTACAAGCAGGGGCTTGGGAGATGAACCATTTGCAGGCTACCAGTGCCCAGTAGAGACATAGGTACCAAACCATGGATGAATTTCCTGTTCCCCATACAACTGAGATTGGGAGGAACTCTGCTTCACATGGATGGGGAACCTGTTCCAGAGAAGGGATTATCTCTGGGATACATACCTGTCTCTCCAGTAGCCTTTAGGAGACAGAATACAGGGATAGGGCCTTAAGGCGATCTGCATAGGACATGTTACTTATGCCTTGTATTCTTTTAGTAAGGGACATCTGTGGAAGCTCCACTTTTTGTATATGCCTTGTTACGTACATACCAAAGGTGGCATTGTACTCAGTGATAGGTCTGATGAATGCTGAATACAGTGGAACAATGAATTCCTTGGACCTAGATGCGATACATTTGTTTATAAGTTACACAACATAGAATGATTTCCTCACTACTGTAGATGCTTGATGGTCAAAGGCTAGATTACTGTCTATGTTTGCCCCCAGATCACTGACTACTGGATCAGCTCTTAAGAGTGTGTTGTCAGTATGATCATTACTAAGGGTGGATGACCTCCCAAAGGATACTATTATGCATTTTTTGGCATTTAGTTTTAGTCCATGGCTCTGATGACAGTTATCTGTCTGTGTCAGCCCTTCCTGGAGAACATTTCTGTCAATGGGTGATTCAATGACAGTTCCTAATTTGCAATAATCTGCAAATTTAGTCAGCCAGAGGGCACTGACTGATCCCTGCAGGACTCCACTTGTAACTGGCCTCTTTGTAGAGGTCCTGTCTGTGATCCAGTTGGCAATACAATGGGTGGCATAAGGGTTTGTACCTAACTTCTTAAGTTTTTCAACAATGCCTGAGTGGGGTATTGTGTCAAATGCCTTGGTCAGGTCAAGTTAGGCAGTGTTAACCATTTTGCCCTCATCCATTGCTTTGCTGACCATCTCAAAGAACTCCACCAGGTTGAGTAGGCATGACCTGCCCTTGATGAAACCATATCGGGTTGGGACCAGTGTCTAGAGGTTACCTATGTCATTATCGATCATTTCTGTGATAATTCATTCCATGACTTTGCAAATGCAACTAGTGTGACTTATGGGTCTGTAGTTTCTAGGGTTTGTAGATGGTCCACCTTTGTGCAGAGGAATGATTTGAAAGGAATAACGTATACAAAGGACACCATTCATGAAGCACAAATCCTGTTTGGAGGCTACAGTTAATTTGCAATTACCGAGGTACTGATCGGTCATTTTCATGCTATTTGGAAGACATCCTGAGATATTGTCTGTGCCCATTTGTGCAGTGTTCTAGGCCTTAGAGAGAGCCCTAAAGATCTGTTCCCTACTGATAGCAGAGGATGGTATTTTCTGAGTGAAGGCTGAAGGGGAGAGAGGGGTAAAGCTGAAGCTGAATTTGTTGGCCGGTAAGTTTGCTATATCTTCTAGCTTAGTATAGGTGGCTCCATTTACATTAAGCTCTACATTGCCTTTGAGGTTGCAGACATAGCTAAAGAATGCCTTGTGGTTGTCCTTAGCCTGGGAGGACAAATTTACCTCAAATTTGGCTTTTGTAGATTTTATTTTTTCCTCTGAGTTGTTTGTTTAGTCTAATGAAAGTGCTTTTATCCTGCTGGGTGCTGCACCTCCTACTTTTTGCCATGATTTTCGTCCTCCTGTTATACAGGATGTTGATGTTGTGATTCCATCATTTTGGCTTGTTTTTTGAATTAGTTCTGTACTTTTTCCTGGTGGGTACAACTGCCTCAATGCAGCTATTAACATGCTTGTATAGGGCTTTTGTTAACAATTCAGTGTAGGCAGTGTTCTCAGGGTTTATGAGGGCTTGAAATTTTGCCAGGTTATCACTTAATAATAGGAACTTAGCCTTAGAGTAGTTCCTGAATATTCCAGAGCTTTCTGGAGTTCCAGGTTTTAGTTTTACTTCAAAGGAGAACATTTTGTGATCTGACTTTACCAGAGAAGACATTACACTAGGGGGTGTGCAGCTCTCTCCCATATTTGTGAGTACCAGATCCAGTATGGTTGCACCTCTGGTTAGTCTACTGACAATCTGATCCAGGGAGTTTGTGTTTACAAATTAGCAGTTAATGCCATAGTAGTGCTGACTTTTACTGTGGTGTGTAATCCAGCTACAATATTAAGTTCAATCCCACCAACAGCTACTACCTTTTCAGTGATAGATATTCTTCTGCTTTTTTCCCTACACCTATTCAAGCAGACAGGCAGTATTTGTTTGCCTTTACATACAAAGGACAGCAATATACATGAACAAGACTAACTCAGCAATATGTAGAATCACCTACTCTTTGCTCTAGAGAAATGAAAAAACAATTAGATAAAATTTAGTTTCCTTATGGGTCTACGTTAATACAGTATAAAGACAATCTGCTTTTAGCTTCTGATTCTTAACCTGACTCAAGGCAAGACACTATTTTTCTTTTAACAAAACTAGCAGAACTGGGATTTAAGGTCAGTAAAGCATATTTGCAGTTGTGTAAACCACAAGTCCGAGAACAACTAATTTCAGAAGGCTCCCAGCAAATCTTACTTTAATGCATTATTGCTATTCAATCTTCACCATGCAATGAAATTAAACTGCATTAAAACAGCTATGGGCCTTTCTGGGACTGAAAGGTTACTGCTGACAATTGATTTCTAATTAAAAAGAAGTTGTAAAACTGTTATTAGAATTACTAAAGGACACTCCTGAGTTCTTGCACTGACAGGAACATCATGAACAAGCTTTTGTAAACTAAAAACTTTACTTTCTAACCTCCTGCTCTTGGCTTACCTGATTATTTAAAGTGATTTTTGCTAATCTGTTTTGAAACTTAAACAATAAGTGAGAAGGTCACTGAAAAACCAATCAGTAAAAACAAATTGAAAACTCCAGCAAAGCTAGAACTTCCACTGAGTGACCTCCCAAACCTCTTGTATCAGAGGCACATGGGATATATGCAAATGACCATTATGAACTTCAGGTGTTTCAGCTAATTGGCGATTCTGAATGCCCGTGACTTGTTTCATCATTTTAATGGACAATTTCAGGCCAATAAAGCCAAACCCTGATGTTCTTAAGGGTCATCTGCATATATCCCATGTGCCTCTGATACAACAGGTTTGGGAGGTCACTCAGTGGAAGTTCTAGCTTTGCTGGAGTTTTCAATTTGTTTTTGCTAATCTGTTTGAAAGGAATAACGTATCATTAGGACTGTTGGCACAACATAGAAATGATGATTTTAGACCTGTTGCTTATTTCACTACAAATCTTGATCTTGTACTAGCAGCCCCCCCTCAACCTTTTTAGGTCAATGGCTGCGACAGCACACATAGTAGAAATAATGACTGCCCTAACTCTCAGGCATGAGCATTTTTGGCAGTTGTACATTCTATAGAGTTGTTACTAAGAACCAAAACACTATTTTCTGTTACATGATTGTCTAAATATGGATTATCTTTGCTTAGTAACCCTTCTTTGCATGTCATTAGATGTCCACCTCTTAACCCTGCTTCTTTAATTCCTACTGCAGACAAAAGGGAAGCACATGATTGTGTTTTTGTAATTAACCAAGTGCTTTTTCTTAGATCAAATTTAAAAGATACCCCACTTACAAATTCTGAATTACTTCTATTTGTTGATGGATCCTGAGTTTGAAGGGAAGAGGGCACATTAGTAGCAGCATTTTCCAATTGTACTGAGAATAAAGTACAGTTAACAGGACAGTTAAATGGAAATGTCCTCAAGTATCTAAACTTGCAGCCATTAGAGAAGCATGCAAATTCTCAAAGGACAAAAAAGTAACAATTTTCACAGATTCAACGAACACAAGAAATCTAGTACCAAAACCAACAAACAAAAACGACAGTCCAAGGCAAACTCCACCTGAAGAATTAGTGATACGATATCACTCAAACAGCTCACAATAAGGCTCCAATGCTCAAATCCACAACCAGTAGTTTATTGACTTTAACGCCACACAATTTACACACGTTTTCGTCAAGCATATGACTTCATCAGACAAAGACACAGTGGATCACACAGGTTTAAATACTAAATTAATTGTACACTTGACTCCAATTAAATAATTTAGTCACATTTAAAGCCACACAGTAAATATCATAAAATCCTTCTCATTTTCGTATGTACAAAAAACTTTTTTTAAAAACCAACCATAAAAACCAAAATATATAAAAACAAATTAGACAATAGTGTTGTGCATATATACATGTTAAAAATACTTGCTATTATTATATACCAGATCTATTTTAATGTATAGTAAATAAACATTTCAAATTCTGTCAGATTTGAGCTTTAAATATGGAATAATGGACACAGAATCATTAAGCCCAGGAAATCTATTGGATTCTAACAAAATTTGCCAGTATGTTTCCCTATGGGATAATAATACCTCCCAGGGTCCACCCCTGGCTTCTTTAGAAACAGAATCCAGTACAAAAAAAGAGAAAGCTCCTCCAGAGCATGTAGTAAGGTGCTTATAAAGTGCATTATTGGTATCACATTTTTGTATATCATAATGGTGCTCATACACCCTTCTACGGAGTTGCCTTTTGGTCTTCCCTACGTAAAATGCCTGACATGACTGGCACACCGCCAAATAGACAACCCCGGAGGAAAGACAATTGTAGAATTTTTTGGAAGCAATCTTCCTACTTCTACTTTCCAAATACACAAATTCTTGGTTGGAAATATATTTACACTGTGAACACCGTCCACACTTGTAAGTCCCTTTACGTGAACTTTCCTGATAAAATAGTTTAGTATCCTGCTCTAGAATTCTCTTAATATTAAGACCTTTCCTGTATACAGTTTTGAAAATAATGTTCTTAAATCCACTAAGGTCTGTTAATTCCTGGAAAGACTTAAATTCCTTTTCTATAATCCTACTTATATTACCAATGTTACCACTACACTCAGTGATATACAATAACTGATTACTGTAGAAGTCTGTTTTGTTATTACCCTGCCCAATTTTTGAAAGGCCTTGCCCCAAAATGGGCTTAAATCTAGTAGATCTCCCTTTCAATACTTCTTCCTTCACAGAATTTATCATGTAAATGGGGTATCCCCTCTCCAAAAACATCTTGAACAACTTCTCACACTCAGTATTAAATTGCGGGTCCTGTGATGTCATACGGGAGGCCCTGACAAACTGTCCCTTTACAATACCTCTCTTTTGGAACCCTGGGTGTGAACTAGAGAAGTGCAAGTAACTATTGGAAAAGGTCGGCTTCCTGTAAACTGTGGAAGTAAACCCTGATGTATCTTTAGTTAACGTAACATCCAAATAGTTAACGTGTTCCTCAGATATCTCGTATGTAAATTTTAGGAAAGTCGTTGTACCCCTAATATATGTAATGAACTCATTAATGGTCTCAACTGGACCCACCCAAAAAATGCAAATATCATCCAAAATCCTGGAATAATGTATCCAGTTCTTTTCATAACCGCTTTTATGAATAAATTTCTTTCCCCAAATGGCCATAATGATGTCTGCATAAGTTGGTGCACAATTGGCCCCCATGGATACCCCCTTAATCTGTTGAAAATATTCGCCCGCATAAAAAATATAATTATTTTTTAATACTAACTCCAACAACCCAATAATCATACTCACATCATTATGAGTAATCCCAGCACATTCCCACAATGCCTCCTCTAACCATTCCAATCCTATGTCCGTAGGAATTACTGAAAATAAATCAACCACATCTATGGTTAGGAACATAAGATTTGGCCTGCACAGGTCATTTGTAATACTCCGCAAAAATTCCCAGGAATCTTTAAGGAGGTACGAGTCCCTCCCCCAAACCTGTTTAAGTTTCCAGTCCAGGAATTTTGAGAGGGAATGTGTCTTAGAACCCTGTGCGGCCACGATAGGCCGAAGAGCTTTAAATGTGACTAAATTATTTAATTGGAGTCAAGTGTGCAATTAATTTAGTATTTAAACCTGTGTGATCCACTGTGTCTTTGTCTGATGAAGTCATATGCTTGACGAAAACGTGTGTAAATTGTGTGGCGTTAAAGTCAATAAACTACTGGTTGTGGATTTGAGCATTGGAGCCTTATTGTGAGCTGTTTGAGTGATATCGTATCACTAATTCTTCAGGTGGAGTTTGCCTTGGACTGTCGTTTTTGTTTGTTAATTTTCACAGATTCATGTTATGCTTATGCAGAATTTCATGATTTTGGGACACTTTGGAGAAAAAGAGGGTACCTGACATTAGCAAGGACTATCATTAAAAACTCTGTTTTGTTTATGAACTATTGAATGTACTTTTGTTACCCAAGGAAATAGCTGTGGTCAAGTGTGCTGCACATAAGACTGATAATTGTTATATTTCAAAATGCAATAGTTTGTAGGTATGGTAGCTAGACAAGCTGCATTGTCTTATCCTGTTCAGGCTTCATTTTTGCAGCAATTGCAGGAAACTAATGTATCTATTTCTTTACAGGAATTGTCTTTTCAAAATCAAGTTGGTGACTCTGAAAAGGTTAGGTGGATCTGTGATGGATGTCCAGTCTCTGGACTTGTAGCACCACCTAGATGGGAGGGTAGTATCCATATACTCTTTTCTAACTCAGTTGGTTCAGGCTTATTATTTGCTCTCTCGTTTGGGAAAAAAATTTAATAAGACAAATTTTGATCGAGTGGTATGCCCCTTACACTTCTGATGTTATTCAGTACTTTGTAAATAATAGTATTATGTGTTTAGAGTACAATGGTCAAAAACTATTCCTGTTCTTATGCAATCTTTGAAAAAGCTGTGGGGACCTTTTTGTTGTGTATGGTGGGATTTCATTCACTTTCCATAGTCTCAGAAATTTAACTATGTTTTGGTAATACTAGATGTGTTTTTCTGAATGGGCTGAAGCTCAGCCTAGTGCAAGGAATGATGCTACTGTGCATGCCAAGAATCTTTTGCAAGAGATAATACCTAGATTTGGTGTCCCTTATTGTATTCAATTGGATAGGGGGCTCATTTTCCTAGTCAAGTTGTACAATAAGTATGTAAAGTTTTAAAGGTAAACATATAGTATCATTGCCCACACAGGCCTCCAGCTTCAGGAATTATTGAAAGAAATGATCAGATTTTAAAAACTACACTTGATAAATTACGCAAAGAAACTGGCCGCAAATGGCCAGAGGTATTGTCTATAGTATTATTTCGTGTATGTACTACAGTTAGTAGTACTAGAAAATATTCCCACATGAAATTCAAATGGGAAGACCTATGAGAATGCCTGCAACACCCTTGCCCAAAAATACCTGTTACATTGAATGGGACACTTTATGTCAGATGGAGCAACAGCAATTTTACTCAAAAAATGTATGATGGAATTGGAGGATTGGGTATGGCAGCATTACATGAATTTTTATTGTATCTGTGGAGATCAAGTATATCCCTGGTTGCCAATAGACTGGTCGGGATGTTGTTATTTAGGTCATGTTATTCCAGCTGTTATATATATAGAGATTTTACCCTACTGGGAAAGTTCGCAATGTTCACTGAAAGAGAGAAGTAAAGGATGTTAAAAATCCAGTTTAGAAAATAGACGCTTCTTGGGTTTAGCATCACTCCATAGAAAAAAAAAAATGCATTTAAATGATTAGTACACATTGATCTGTGTAATGGTGTTATTTTAGGAGCAGGAGTTGTTCCTGCTTATGGGGCAGTAAAGTCAATTTGGGAGGTGAGAAAACCGTCTAAACTATTAGAAATATTAAGCAAGGTTACATTTGAATCAGTAAATCAGATTACAATTGAAATGACTGCCATGTAACAGTGTGGTGCTGCAGAACAGAATGGCATATGATTTCATCCTTGTTTCTAAGAGTAGTATGTGCTCTCTCATCAAAACAGAGTGCTTCTCACTTATTCGTGATAATGAGAATGCCATTTGCAGTCACCTAGAAATTATACAGAAGGTTGTGGAGCTGTCTCGTGAAAAAGAGGCTGGCAGCTCTCAATGGCATGGTTAATTAATTTGTTTTCAGGATGGAAAGGAAGTATTTTAAAATATTTTATGTTGATTGCTATAATCATTATTCTTTTGGTTATTATTTTATTTATGTGCAAAATGTTAATTGTAGAACTTCTTGAATGTAGAAAAAGTATCACTTTATAAGATGTGCATATTAAAATAGAGTAGAAGCATTGCCACTGGCCACAATTGTAGGAAATCATAATTAGAACGTGTTTTAAGAAATTTTGGACAGATATAAGATAATGTTTTGGCAACATGGGTTAACACTGATAAATATTCAAACTGTCTGTTCATCCTGTCTAAGAATAGGCATGGGTTTATTGCTTATAAAACCATTTAAGCAACTGTATTAAGCACTATGCATGTCAAGGACAGAAAGAAACAGCATGTGATGAATGTCTGAGTGAATATAAAAAAGTATCTACTTGTATGAAAACCTGCTGTCATTGTCCAGTCATTATAAAATACACAACTTGATTGCAATGTTGCACAACATAAAATGGGGGACTGTGCAGGAAGAAGTGTAAGACAGGAAAATGATTGGTGTATACATAATACTTCTTTCTTTGAAATCCATCTTGTTTCAAGATGGATCCTGATAAGCCGGGCCTGTCTTAGTTTGCCTGTCCTATAGAATAATACTTATTTATATCAAGATCATGTTGCAAAAAGAGCTATAAAAGTTGGAAGAGGCTGATATAATAGGAAATGGAAGTGGATCCATTTCTTGGTTACCATAAGTAATCACAGTAAAACTCCCAAAGTCAAATTATATGTTGATATGAAAAGGTCAATACCACCATTTCAGTAGAGAGATATTTAGGATGTATGGCTATTCTTAGAAAGGCCCTGGTGGTCATTAGCCTCAGAACCACCTATGGACAATAAAATTTGGAATATAAATGGTGCACAAGCAGTAAGCTAAGACATATATCTCATTACCACCAGTCAGAACCTCAGTTGGACAGTAAAACCACTACTTTTCTAATATATCTGCACTGGAGAAGATACAGGTGGCTTATACTTCGTGCAACGCTATGCAGCTAGACTTTTCCTAAATACAATTCAACTGGTGTTAGAAGAAAAAGAAACACATGCAGTTTCAGTGATAACATACTTGTATTTATAAATAAATGCAGACTGAACGTGACATTTTTTTGAGGAAATGAATCAAGAGATTTAAGTGATGTTATTACATCTAGTACAATTTAAAGCATATCCTCATGCTACAATTATGGACTTTGCATTAATCATGAATGTTATTGTGACTACGTAAAATACTTCAATAACAAAAAGTTTACATTGTATCATTTTTAAAATACAGGTAACTTCAGATTTTACTCACTACTTCATAATAATAGTCATGAAAATATGTATATCATATTTTTTAATGTAATTTTCACTATGGCACAAGATAAAATGCAGCAGTCAAATTAAGTTTGTTTTAGTACTTTAGTCAAATTACTTTAAAATGGAAAAAATAATTAACAAACTTTCAGTATTAAACAGAGAGGGTGAACTAATAAGCAATTAGAAGTGTTTGGAATCCACTGGTATTTAAACTGTCTTTAAACAGTTATATTTCAAAGCATTAATAACGATTTGTCAAGTCAGTAAAACACAAGAGTAAGGCCCCCAGTAGTGCCAAGATGTCTCAAGACTGACTAGTGTTTCCAGAGTTATTGGAGCTGGCAAAGGCAGGTGGCAGTAGACAGTTAGTGAAGGCTTACCCATCTTTGAAGGAAGGGTTGATATGGATACCACTCCAACAACATTTGAGTGTCAAGAGACCATAATTGTTCACTGCTTGCAGGAAACATGGGGTATGGAGGTGCAACTGTGAGCTTCCAAGGAGAACAGACAAAGGAGCTTAACACAGCAGGCTTTGCACCATATCTTCCTGCCAAAACACAGGAAGGCGTTAGGAGCAGACGAAAACCCCTGACTCCAAACAAGATGACTGTACTTCATCCCTGATTCTTCCCAGTATCCTCAGTTGCTAGAAGGTATCTGTGCCAGGAGTAGAGCAATGGAAAATGGAGGTTTGATGGTTAGTGAAAACCTGCATCAAGAAATAGCTCAAAATACCAATATTAAATATGAAAACCAAGATGTAATATTAGATTTACAAATCAATTAATAATATGTGTAGAAAAAATTACATAAAGAAAGTTGTAGTTTATTGAAGGTCAGGAATATCCCTATATTAGGGCTAATCTCACTGTTCAGTAGCATGTCATTTATGTCACGCTTTCTCTCTTTCTCTCTCTCTCATTTAGAAGGCTTGCTAAATTACAGACTAGGTAATTTTAAACAACAGCTTGAAACAGGAAAAGATAGTACCGTAATTAAAAATTCCCTTATTAAGCAGTTACGTGCAACTGTGCACATGTGACTGTTATGCTGAGAGTATGACTGGAGTATGATGTCTTTGAGTGTTTATACCAAGACACATTTAATGCCACAGCAGGGAGAAGAGCTGATGCCTAACCAGTTTTGACACCTTCATATGGTCACTGCACTGCTTGGCTGAATCAGTGGGCTGTGAGCATTATCAGCACTAGCTCTTCAGGTAGAAAATAACATGCTTTTGGCTACCTGGATGTCATTGTTTCTCAGGCTACTAGGCTTATGTCTGTTTCTTCTAATTCCTTAGATAGTAAAGTATGGTTAAATACCAACTTTTTTAGAGAATAAAAAGGGAAAAATTATGTACTGTTCCACGCAGGAAACACTCGAACACAGAATAGATGTGATACATTTTACTAGACCAACAAAGGCTTTATAATACAGCTACCTGAGCACTCGAACCATATGAATTAATAAGATATTGACACTAGATAACGTGTTTTAATATATGCCAATATTTAACAAGGAAGGCTAGGATACAGTGTTTATTTCACACTAGCTAAAAGATTCATGTGAAAAAATAACATTGTGAGAAAAAAATTAAGTGTGCAGCTCAGATGTTTAAACTTATGACATAGACCAGCAGATCACTGAGACAGAAAGAGAGTGAGTGAGAGAAAAAAAAAAAAAAAATATATATATATATATATATATATATATATATATATATATATGTGTGTGTGTGTGTATGCGTACATGTACAAGAGAAAACATGAAAATATAAATGGTAGGATTCATGATCTACAATTAAAAATAATTTTCATTTACGAGAGAAAAAGCAGCCAAAATGAATTATTTCAAGTATCTGGCATGACACTTAATGGAAAAATAAATCATAAAAACTACAGATGTGATAGCAGATTAGTTAAAAACAGAAAAGCAAAAGAAATAAACATAATCCATACCTTATTAGTCTGTTATAGCATGAAACCTATGCAATATAGATGTTTTGTTTGAAAAAAATAGCTGTATAGCAATAAAGAGTAGGAATATGCAGAAAATATATGTTTAAAAGTTATCACTTCTTATGTAGTCTAGTGCCTAAGGGTCAGAAGGAATATGAGAATCAAACATGATGTCATAAGTGACACATAGGATGAACTACAACTTGTGCAGGTTTAATAAGGAAAAATGCTTCCCATTTGTTATACATAAAACACATAAATTTGCATTTACATGGACAATGCTCGCATTTCATGTTTCTTCTTCAATACATAAGTTGGTTATGGTATCCTGCTAGTGCTGGACTGTAATCATTACATGTTTCTCTTATGAAGCATTATGAATGGAAGACACATCTGCCTGGCCACTCCAGATATTTTGTTGAACTGAAGAGACTATCTCTGCTTAAAGGAATGCAATGTAATGCAGCTTTCAGCTGTCGCAATTTGTAATAAACTATTACTTTTTTCACTCTTCAATAGATTAACTACATTGCTTTAAAAGACTAAGCTTCCTTATCCAGTGAGTTTATTGATTTGGTTTTATTGAAGGTATTGTAGATTTCTTTTGCAACATTTGGGGTTCCAAATTTGTTATCTTAAATACTAACTGCCTTTGTTTGAAAATTCATTTATCTTTATTATATCCTTAGCAGCATCGTTCAATTAACATACAATGCAAGCATAATATATTCTCATCATATTGCTGTCCTTTCACATCACTAGTCTAGTTCCATACATAAGATCAACATAATTTAATATTTATAAACTTCATATAGTCTGTCAGTTGTAACAATATGATTATCACATTTTCCACTTAAACAGTTTAAATTGTATTCTATATATTCCATTTTTCAGTTCCACCCTTCATTATTTCCCTGCATTTGCTTTCTGTTCACTCTTTTCACCTCCACTCATCCTTAACTTATAACATAGTAAGCATTTCCTTAGTCCTCTAGTTCCGTGTTATTGTTTTCTTTCCTATTAGCATTAGTAGGGTTAAAAGTACCTGACTATGTCTAAATAACTGCAATATAGGATCCCAATATAACAAAAAATAAATCTTTTTTAATACTTTTATTTTCCCATATGTTATCCACTAGTTTCTGCTTCTCTTGTTTCCATTCTCCTAACATGCTATAATCATAGGAGGTTACTAGACTAATGACCCTAGGCCCCTTACAAGCCTAGCCAAGTTTTACCTTTATTTCCATGATCAGCACCTATCACCCCTGTCCAAGAGGGACATAGGTGGAACCCCTGGGGTGAATTTATGGTTACCCATCCAATCGTCCAGATTGCATTTGAAGACGGCCAGTGAGGTGTTCTGCTTGACATGAAGCAGGGGTTTGTTCCAAAGGTGTGGTAACCTCTGGGAGACAAATCTGTTCTTCCAGCAGGTTCTATTAATGTCACATACCAGGTTAAGGCCATTAGAGCGAGTAACCCATGTACCATTTGACTTATGGATATGCAGCATTTCCAATAAAACAGGGTCAAAGAATACCTTATATGCAAGGCAGAGATCGTCTCTGAGTAGTCTGTTTGAAACAGATAAAGTGATAGCAATTTCAGATGATAGAACAGATGCTGAAGACCTTGAATTTTCCTTGTGAGGAACCTTTGTGGTCTCTCCAATTCCTACAGGTGCTTGAAAAGGTACATACCAAAAGGGGCATTGTACTCAATTATTGGCCTGATGATGGAAGAATACAGGGCGTTATAACTTCTTTTTTCTGGAGGCGATGCACTTACTTATGAGATGAGCAATATAGAATGCCCTTCTTACCACTGCGGAGACATGGTGATCAAAGATAAGGTTGCTGTCAACCTGTGTGCCCAGGTCTCTCACCACTGAGTGCGTACTTAGGGTGTTGTTATTGATGTGGTAGTTAGCATGAACATCACTCTTACAGAAAGAGGTCATAATAAGTTTTTTTGCATTGAGTTTAAGGCCATGACTTTGGCACCAGTCATTTGTTTGTGTAAGACCCTCTTGTAGGATGTTGACATCATTTGGAGATTCTATGACCACTCCTAATTTGCAGTCATCAGCAAACTTTGTCAGCCACAGATCTTTAGTTTTAGCTTGCACTTCTAAGAAACAGATTTCAAACAGTAGAGATGCAGAACTGATAACTGTGGAACACCACTGGTTACAGGTCTGCTATTTGACGTGGATTCCCCTATTTTGACTATATGGGTTCTAACAGTGAGCAAGTTAGTGGCCATTCTAATGATAGACTGGTTGATACCTAGCTGAGTGAGTTTGTCATTTATGCCTGAGTGGGGGATAGTGTCAAAGGTCTTGGTTACGTGCAGGTAGGCTATGTACACATTTCAAACCAAATCACGCACGGTGGACGAGTGCAAGGTTCTAACATATGTCCAACAGCAACAAAAATGAGCCAGCACTCCGGAGACAGGCTGTATAAGAAATTTTTAATGTGGCAAATCCATCTTGAAAGGTAACACAAATAGCAAACCGGTTTCAGCTAAAATCTCATAGCCTTCCTCAGTGCAGGAAAAAAACAAACAGATGGTGCATCCTGGTATTCATTTATATTTGAAAAATTTAAAGTGACAACCACTAAAAAACAACATTCACAGGCATATAAAATATCCCCCATTTTTAATATTATAAATGCAAATATATGTGAAAATTCACTAGAAGTAACCCATGTTTATAACAATAAACATATAACATAATATTTTTAAATAAAAAATGTATTAAGGGATATACAACTATTAACAGATCAGCATGGATTTTAAGACATTTCATTTAAGCCATGTTTAAATAATGCCCCCAACCTGGTTATCCAGGAAAATTCCTTCAGTTGCTGAATCTAACATGGAATCAATATATATTTTAAAGTTTTTGGTTGGATCAACCACAAGTTGAATGTAAAACTTGACGTCAGCACGGTACATAGACCAGTCCATCACCACAATAGCTCCACCCTTGTCTGCAAGTACAATAACAATATCATGATTGGATCTTAAAGCATGCAGTGCTTGTTGTTCCTCTATGTACCATGCTGAGGTTCTTAGACAACTATCTGATGTCAAGTTTACATTCAACTTGTGGTTGATCCAACCAAAAACTTTAAAATATATATCGATTCCATGTTAGATTCAGCAACTGAAGATAATATCATCACAAGGAACATATGTAATCAATTGAAAGTATCGGATCCTAAAGCCCAACATCTTTATTTGCTTCCTAAAATTCACAAGGATCGCTTAAATCCTCCTGGTAGGCCTATTGTATCAGATAATGGATCGCTAACTGAACCCCTATCTGCCTTTTTGACATTTCATCTTAAACCATTGCTCAAATTGGTTAGATCTAGACTCAAAGATATGACTGAATTTCTTCAGATAGTTCAAGACACACAGTTGGAGGCTAATTGGTGGTTATGTACATTGGATGTAACATCTCTTTATACCAACATTCCACATAATGCAGGACCATCAGCTGTTGCATTCTGGTTGGATAAAGTCAAGTTATACAGCCCAGAATTTAATAATTTTCTTATACAATTGACTGAATGTGTCCTGACGAAAAAAGTTTTTTATTTTGAAGGGCAGGTTTACTGGCAGGTTAGGGGTACGGCTATGGGGGCTTCTTTTGCCCCCATTTATGCTGACCTATTTATGGATTTTTATGAACAACAATACATTTATGATTCCAACATGAATAGATACATGCAGGAACTTGACATTTGGCGCAGGTATCTGGACGATTATTGGATGGTGTGGCGGGGTGATTTGGATTTGGCGGATGACTTTGTTAGATATCTGAATAATAATGAAATGGGCATCCATTTTACATTACAAATACAATATTAAGAAATAGTTTTTTTGGATGTGGCAGTTTCCAGACAGAGCGATCATACTTTGGCCACCAAAGTTCATAGGAAATTTCCACAGTACAATACTCTTCTTCATGCAACCAGTAACCATCCTCGCCACATCATCAAAATATCCCCAAATCACAATTTTTGCGGATTAAATGCATATGTTCATCAGCAGAGTCACACTTGGTATGTGAAAATGATTTAGCTCAGAGGTTCATTGATAGGGGATACAATCCTAATTGTATCATGCAAACTAGAAATCAGGTCAGAAATACATCTAGGCCTGAATTGTTACATTATAAGCAATCTAACCAAGAAAATAACAGGGACCAGCCAATTAGGTTCATAACCACATTTGGTAACAACATACCCCTCTTTAGACAAATTGTAAATAATCATTGGGAGATTTTAAGAGCCCATGAACATCTTGGTGAAATACTACCTTCACCTTGCTCTTTTTCATACAAGAGGGGAAGAACATTAAATACTTATTTTACACATTATAAGAGGTACAATCCTCCCAGACCAAAACAAACTACTATATTGGGTGACCAATTAAGAGGATGCTATTCATGTGGCCATTGTAACGCATGTCAATATATATATAAAACAATGGAATTTACCAGTAAAAACACTCCCAAAATATACCAGATTAATATTTTTGGGAATTGTAATACTGATTGGGTAGTTTATTTGGCCACCTGTTCCTGTTTGGCATTCTATGTGGGACAAACATAGAGACCACTAAAATATCGTATTAGTGAACATTTAAGTGCTATTAGAAACAACAAAGTGTCAAATGCTCTATTCAAACACACTAGGTTACATAAAACGGCCAAATTTACATTCACTATTATTGATAAAATAGACATGCATAGGGCCAATAAAGCAGGTTGGCATGAGAAATTGAATAACATGGAATTTTCCTGGATAACCAGGTTGGGGGCATTATTTAAACCTGGCTTAAATGAAATGTCTTAAAATCCATGCTGATCTGTTAATAGTTGTATATCCCTTAATACATTTTTTATTTAAAAATATTACGTTATATGTTTATTGTTATAAACATGGGTTACTTCTAGTGAATTTTCACATGTATTTGCATTTATAATATTAAAAATGGGGGATATTTTATATGCATGTGAATGATGTTTTTTAGTGGTTGTCACTTTAAATTTTTCAAATATAAATGAATACCAGGATGCACCATCGGTTTGTTTTTTTCGTGCACTGAGGAAGGCTATGAGATTTTAGCCGAAACCGGTTTGCTATTTGTGTTACCTTTCAAGATGGATTTGCCACATTAAAAAATTCTTATACAGCCTGTCTCCGGAGTGCTGGCTCATTTTTGTTGCTGTTGGACATATGTGCACATTTCCCCTCATCAAGGGCCTTGGTGACTGTCTTGAAGAAGTACACCAGGTTTAACAGGCATAATCTCCCTTTGATAAATCCAAATTGAGTAGGGTCAAGTGTTTTGAGGTTAACAATATCTTTGTTGATAAGGTCCATGATGATTCTCTTCATGGCCTTTCAGATAGGGCTAGAGAGGCTAATAGGTCTATAGTTCCCTGGGTCAGTGGAAGCACCACCTTTGTGGAAGGGGATAACGGTAGACTTTTTCCATTCAGCTGGGGCAAATTCAGTGCTTAGACTATGATTGAAAAGAGTACCCAGTGGTATTGCTAATTCTTGTTTGATCCCATGTAGGATGCAGCCTGGGATGTTATCAGGTCCCATGGATGCTGTGTTTTTGACCTTAAAGAGGGCATTCATGACCTGCAGTTTAGAGATACAATGTAGAGGACAGGTGGTAGGAATGTCTTGGAGACAGGGAAGTGAAGTTTTCACAGAACCTGTTGGCTAACAGGTTAGCAATGTCCACAGGCTTGGTATATGTGGTATTGTTAATTATCAGTTCAGCACAAATCTGTGAATTTCATTTTAAGTTATGGATGTAACTAAAGAATGCCTTATGGTTGTCCTTAGTTGAGGAAGCTATTCTGGATTCATAGTTAGCTTTAGAGGATTTCACAAGAAGTCTTATTTGCTTGTTTAAGCCGATAAGGAAGTGTTTCCAGCTTAGGGCTCACTCCCTATTACTCTTAGACAGTAATTTCTTCCTCTTATTGTTGTTGTTGTCTTTCAGCTTTTCCTGGTTAGGGGTCGCCACAGCGGAACTCCGGTCCACTAATGATTGGCAGTAGATTTTCACGAACACTGAGGTGCCAGCTTGATGTTTAACCTTCAACGAAGGCACGTAAATTTACGCATGTCTTTCGAAAGCCCACCCAACCATGGGGAGGACATGCAGACTCTACACAGAAGGCACTCCCCGCACTCCAGCCGAGAATCAAACGGGAGAACCTCTTGCTGTGAGGCAACAATGCTACTGCTGCACCAAAATATGTTCCAAACATCCCTTCTCCCAGATATTATACTTCCAACATCTACCATTCACAGCAGGGAATATTTTAGATAACAAGCATATAAAAATATCGTAAGCATTTCCATGTGAAAATATGACATCTCCTAGCCTTAGCTGCATATCAAGGGGCCCTACATATTTCTTCCCAATTTTCTAATGTTAACCATTTTCCTTGCAGCTTATTCCAGATTTCATTTGATTCTTTAGCTTGTCCTTTATAATTCTCTATTAATATTCTATATAGTCTACTAATTTGATTCTTGCTTGAAGCCCTTTTGGTTATCAGTTCCACTATTAATTAAATCAGTTTAGGTCTGCTGGTTAAAAAGCATTCTGACTCCAGTACTTTTCCCACTTTTTTCTTAATTCCACGTATAAAAACTCTTCTTTCCTAAATTAAACTCTTCTTTAATTAATTTCCAATCTTTTATACTACCTTCTTGCTTCACTTGTGCCAATATCTTAGATCCTTCTTTAGTTTCCTCCATTTACTAGCTGTTTTATCCAGTTAACC
Organism: Protopterus annectens; assembly: GCF_019279795.1. Lineage (NCBI taxonomy): Eukaryota > Metazoa > Chordata > Ceratodontiformes > Protopteridae > Protopterus > Protopterus annectens. Next base: position 369,294,867 of record NC_056734.1, read on the forward strand.
TCTTTGTATTTTGAAAGACATTAACTTCATAGTCCACTATTGCACTTTTTATCATTTAATTCTGCTATAAACATAGTTGTTGGCCTTTTCGTCTCGGCAATATGAAAGCCAGGTAAGTGAACATTCGGTCTACTGAAGTAGACCCATTAAAATATTGTAGCTTATCGTGAAAGATAGTATGAAAGAATTGCAAGAAATTATGAACTTGGGCACTGAATGGGGATTAACAGATGTAAAAAAGTTTTTAATATATTAAATAGAATTTGTCTGTTTAAAGTAACTGAAACAAATCAGCTATCTATACCAATTAATTATTATAATTAAAGTACTTTAATACTATAGACCAACCAAATATAAATAAAAATTCATCAGGAACTGTTAAGCAAGCAAACGGAGTAAGGCAAGGTTGCCACTTTCACCTTGAGCAATAGTTGCTATGGAACAATTATTAGAACTAATCCCTACTAACTAGAACATGAAAGGAATTCCTATTGGAAATAGCCATGTCACAACATATTGCATGTAATTATTTCTGATAATCGTTCTTCTGTACAATATGTATATATGTGTATGATATATACACACACACATATATCTTATTATTATTATTATTATATTATAAGTATCATAGGGTATCAAATGAGCTATATCAAAATAAATATATTTTATTTTAACAAATGTAAACACAGTCAATGCAAGTAGGTCCCACCTATAATATACAATAATTGTTTTAGAAGTATTCAAAGAACAAATTGAAATATTTATACAAATAAATTATGTATGTTAACATTTGATGATATTCCTATGCCTTTATTGTGTAAAATAAAGTTGTATAAAATTACAGTTCTGTCTAATTGTATATTCTTTCTATAGTAGGTGATATGACACCTGAAGAGCATAGTTCATAAATAACTTTAAAGTAACATCTAAAAATATTTTGTACAAAGAACGCTGTCCTATGATCTCAAGAAAACAAAAGGATTAATCTCAAATAAATCACAAGAGGAGTTATAACTTTTTAGACCCCTCAGCTTTAAATCTAACTCAATTTTAAAGCAACATTTTGACTTAGTAGTACTGGATGAAGCTACCTAAAAAGAGCTTTCCCTACTATATAATAAAACACATGTCCTGACAGCTTTATATTGAGTGAAATATATAAAAAATAATAAAAACAATAAAAACAAAATAAGCATTTTTGACGAAGGCAAGCCACATGCATCCACTTTTAGGGGCTTCACCTGACCTCCCTACTTATATACACTAACTCCACATTCAAACAATGATTGCTATAAGGCAGAAACTCTCCTTCACAATACACAGCAGTCTTACACAAGCAGTGATCCCAGCGAACTTGTTAAATTAGCCCTTACAAGCACATCTAAAAATTTGATATAAATACAGAAGTAAATCCATTTCCCTGCCAACTACCAAACGTTAAACAAAGTATCAAAAAATTAACTTTGACAAAAAATACATCCAAACAACCATATACCTGGGAATAAGCATTAACAAAGAAGACCTAAAAATTCAAATGACATAAAACCAATGTAGCCTGCCATTAATAAATAAAAATAATAAAAAAAATTGCTCTCATAGTAATTTCACCTCAATCTGTCAAATTCATACAGAAACATGATCCAGCAAACCTCAAGGACTTATGGGCTAACCCATAAAGTGGTATTTTTGAGAAGTTATTTAAGCTAGAAGCAGATAGCAATCTGATCCAGGATACATGGTATTCTAAAAATTATAACAGTAATTTGAAGTGTTTAGAAAATTAATTAAAGGAAGAACACTACCTTTGACCCAGTCTCTCACTCATCCAATGTACATTTGATTGGCAGCAGTGGGATTTAAACCTCATCAGTGCCACCACTTGTGATGATCATGCTGACACTAAAGAGGTTTGAATCCCACCATTGCCAAACAAATATTATATTGGTTATATGAGGGACAGGAGCTACTGTCCTTTGTCTGCTCCACAGCCCTAAGTAGCTCTAATAGAAACCAGAGGGATGGTCTTTTAAGTCACACTACTGGTGCCCAATAGGTTGAAGTAAAAAGTAGACACAAAGCTGATTCACTAACCAGTTTATGAAATGCATAAAGCGAATATGCACTGCTGCCATGGGTATGGACTTCCAACATCTACACTCAGACTAGGGCTACAAGTTAACCATTTACTGAGCTGAGTCTGTGACCTAACACCTTTGACCCATTTCTTACCAATGTCTCTGTGAGGTCATTGTCTTTCATGCCTTTACCTATGGTATCTGTCTTTCAAACAATACACACATGCACATAAGTGCATATATATATATATATATATATATATATATATATATATATATATATATATATATATATATATATATATATATATACACACACATATATATATATATATATATATATATATATATACACACACACACACACACACACACACACACACACACACACACACACACACACACACACACACACACACACTTCCAAGGAAAGGGTGGTAGAATTCAACAATTCCCCACAACTTCAATCATGGTAAGGTAATATTGCCACCACTCTAGAAAATTGAGCTATAGACCCATTGACTACCATACCACTCTTGATTTATAGCTAAATAAAATAATAATAAGCACAAAATGGCAATATGTTATGTGATCTGCTGAGTTAGAAGTGTAAATTAGGTTCTTGGCAACCTACAGTGTTAAATAATATGTTCTCCTCAAATAATAAACACTGTATAAATAAAGAACAACCTCAAACTCATGAAAGTGACTAAATAAAAAACTTTATTTAGACAATAACTATCAAGGGAGCACAGATACAAATTAAATATTTAAGGGTACAGGTAACAGGACAAAGACTAAAAAATAATAATCAGTTGTACAGACATAATTAATTAAAGAAAACCACTAACAAAGCTAGATAAATTGTCACTAGAAGACAATTTGGTAAAAAAAAAATGGCTTGGAGAAAGTACTAAAGCAATGAAGTGTTTTCTCAGCTGGGAGTGCTACAAGATAGACAAAATCACACAGCACTTACTAATAGCACAGGCTATACCATGTGTCTCACCATGACTAACATTTCTTTTTGGTTAACTCTAGCCTGTCTGCTGGCTATCAACTTAGAACTTTTGTTCTTATTAGGAAGTAAAAACTTCAATATTTGAAGATGTACATAGTTTTCTAGCTTTATTGTTAATAGGTTTTTTGGGGGGTTGGGGGTTGTTTGTTCTGTTTGAGGACTTTCAAAAAAAAACAAAAAATATGTACGACGTGACATAGGTTAAAATGGATATAACAAGAAAAAAACTGTATAAAAGACCAACTTACCAAACAGTATATGCATGTAACATAAAAGTTGGAACTAGACATTTAACAAAAAAAGCAGTTATACATAAAAGGTGGTAATATTAACGTATAAGAAAATGACGCTTTATGTAATGTCTTTCAATTTAAATGGTCTTACAGATAAATATAACAAAGAAAGAGTAGTGAACTATATTAAAAAATGTAGATTGCAAATAGCTATACTACAGGAGACACACCTGGAAAGAATTGAACATATGAATTTGATAAAGAAAGGATTTCAGGAGAGTTATTCAGCAGAATATCTGAGGCAAAGGAAAAGAGAAGTGCTTATATTAATTGCAAGAGGAGCTTCAATAGTGCTAGAAGAGGAAAAAAGATAATAATGGAAGATATTTAGTACTAAGGGGCTACTAACAATGATGAAGGGTTACACTGGCATGCATTAACATTCCACCTAAAACTGTTATAATGGAACTTAAGAAAATTCTGGGAGAAATAATCAGCTTTCAGCAAGAAATATTATTTACAGGTGGGGAATGGAATTTGGTTTGCAACAGTGAAGATGTGTCTGGGAGCTTAGAAAGAAAAATATAACAAAGGAGGGTAGATTTTTGAAGAATTTTATGAAAATGTTTGGCACTGAAGATGTGCATTCAGTACTAGGAGTTCAGAGTGAATTTACATATTATTCTCCAAGATACAAAAACTGGGGTAGGCTAAATAGAATTTATATCTCACAGGAACATGTGTATTTAATTGAAGGTCTTGAAACACATTTAATAACTATTTCAGATCATGCGCCAATAATAACTAAAATAAAAATGCAAGTTAATGAAATAAAAATAAGACACTGGCACTTTCCCACCTATCAGCTGAAAAGAGAGGAATTTAAGGAATGGGTTTTGGAATTAATTCAGGAGCTACTAGAGAAGATAGAAATGTCTTCTGAAAATATAGCTAGGAAGTGGGATAAAATTAAAGTGGAGTTTAAAACTAGGGTGAAAATAAAGGAAAGGTAGATATGGCTAAGAAGTAACAAGAATTATTTATAGAGTAGGGAGAATCTGTCATAACAAGAAAAGGAGCAACTGCAGAATGCTAAACAGAAAATAAGGGATAACCTTGATAATATGCACGAGTTTAGAAAGATTGCTGTTAAGCAACTGTTTTTTGATAATAATTCTAGAGCATAAAAACTTTTAGCACAATGACTCAGGCAACAGAAAGTAGAAGAGGCTGTTTCCAAGCTTAGGGAGCCTATAACTTGGAAGATAACAAAAGATCCTGTAGAAGTATTAGAAATATTTTGAAACTTTTATGAAAGTTTGTATAAAGCAGAGAAATATGGAAATCAAGAAAAGGTATAAATGGAAACATTTATGGAAGAATTAAATATGCCAAGGTGAGGCAGATGAGGCTCAGTTACTAACAGTTAGGATGGGAGGAGATGAGATAAAAATGGCTATGTATAACCAATCCATAGGAAAGTTTCCAGGAATAGATGATATTCCTGTGGACATTTGGAAGCTAAGAGGGAAAAAACTGATAAAGATCTGAAAGGTTTTGTTTAACAGTATTTTAAGAGGAGGAGAAATACCAGCATCCTGGAAGAAGGTGGTGGTAGCTGTAATACCTAAATAGGGTAAAGATCCATTGGATCCAGCTTCATACAGGGACATTTCAATACTGAGCCATGATTATAAAGTGTTTATGTCTATAATGGCTAAAACAATGGCAAAAACGATACTACAATTGATAGATATGGATCAGTGTGGTTATGGGGAGGGGAGGCAAACATTTGACAATATTAACAGAGCATTGATGATCTAGAGGGAAGCAGAATATAAGAAAACACCACTGTTATTGGTGGGTCTTGATGCAGAGAAAGCATTTGACAGAGTAGTCTGGGACTTCATGAGCAGGCAATGAAGCATTTGCTTTCCCTGATACAATTATCAGGTTGATTAGGAGTATATATGAGGGATTGGAGGTGAAAATTAAATTGGGTGGAGTCCTCTCTGATAACTTCTGCTTGAGTAGAGGAACCAGGCAGGGTTGTCAGCTTCCCTTTTGTTGTTTGCATCATATTTAGAACCATTGGCAAAGAAAATAAGGGAGTCAGAAAGTCAAGGATATAATTGGTAGTCATGAAAAGCTGGCTCTATTTTCAGATGATATTATTTTATACATGACAAAACCAGAAAGGGACATTACAGTAGTGTGGAAAATTTTAAGATAGTTTCAGTTCTCAGGATACAAAATTAATGAAGCTAAAAGAAAGGCAGTAGCAGCAAATTATGTACCCACACACAAATTGGTCCAACGATATCCATATTTATGGGTATATGATAAAATTAAGTATTTAGGAGTATGGATTAGAAATGACTCTATTGTGGGGGCTAAGGATATTTGGGAATAGACTAAACAGAAGATCATACAAAATCAAGAAACTGGAAGCTTTGCTATACGGACATGGATACTAAGATGCAAGCACTTAAAATGTTTTAGTCCCTTTAGTCTTATACACAGGTCAGGCATATTTCTATCAACCAGAGGAGAAGCTGTGGATAGCAATTAAAAAGAGTTGAAGGATTTTATCTGGGAAAGGAAGACAGCAAGGATCAAGTGGGATAAGCTGATTGTTCCAGTAGAACAAGGCAGACTATGATTACCCAATTTGAGGGGGTATTCAACATAGTTAAGGCTCTTACACATAGCATAAGCAGAAAACTGGAATTCAAAGTGGAAAGTAATGATGATGATGATGCAGGGGAGAAGCTCATGAAATAAGGAGAGATTGGGATTTTGGATGCAGACTCTTAAGGAGAACAACAAAAATCATACAGAGTATTATATTCATAAAATAGCAGGGAGTATTCTAAGAACTAAACCAGCACGAGACTGGAGAAAAGAGATTCTGCCAATAGGGATGACTGTGGTTAGGAATACAGATAATAGGCAAGAGGGGGCTGGGTTTATTGAAGAAAACTGGAAAGGGAACCATGGTATTTGGAGCAAATAACTGGAAAGAGAAAAGTAAAATAAAGAGATAAAGAATTTATTTGGACTGCAGGTTAGGGATTGCCTTCCCTATCAAGGACTGATATCAGAGTATAGGCAAATAGAAAGAAATAGGGGGGTCCTAAATGAAAGACCAGCACTGGTAGAGTTTTTAATAGAATCTAGAACAGAAGCTGCCATTAAAAAAGGAATAACTAATAGAGCATATAAAATACTGCACGATAATTAAAAGAATCAATCAGAGGAGCTTAAAAAGGATTGGGAAGAGAGACTGGATAAGCAATTTACAAACAGACAATGGTGGGATATAAGTTTATCTCCCAAATATGCAACAAAGTCTAGAATATTTAGGACTGTTTCTACATTTCTACATAGAAGTGAGGAGGCACACCTGACTGTTATTACACTTCTACACAGGATTTGGGGGGGGCACAGCTAACTGTTACTACATTTCTACGCAGGATTGGGGGGCACACCTGACTGTTACTACATTTCTATGCTGGATTGGGGGAGGGGACACACCTGACTGTTTCTACATGTCTACATAGGAGTGGGGGGCACACCTGACTTACATTTCTACATATGACTGTGGGGGGGGGACACCTGACTGTTTCTACATTTCTACACAGGATTGGGGGGCACACTTGACTGTTACTACATTTCTACACAGGATTGGGAGGGGACACACCTGACTGTTTCTACATTTCTACACATGACTGGGGGGACACACCTGACTGTTTATACATGTCTACATAGGATGGGGGCACACATGGCACTTGTACACAATTGCTATGACTGTACTAGTATGTCAGGTACTCCATTTCATTTTGTATTCTAGCCTATCATGCTGACTAGAGGCATATCAGTGTACTACAGGTCTTAGCTTTGGTTGACCTACATATTAGTGTCAGACTTCCTACCCTTATGAACTAACATCCCACTGCCTGACCTGCTGTAGTCTGTCTGTGTAGGAGTGGGGGGGTGGTTACCCATAGGCATCATTCAGAGACCATAGCACAGCCTCTGTTTGTGTTTGTCTACACCTGTCCTGCTGGTTGAGACTGTTATTGGGTATGTGAACCTCCCTGACTGGCATTAATGAGTCATATGGACACACGTGGCCCAGCACATTTCCTGCAGTGGGTTTTGTCACCCTGTGTAGTACTGGCTACTATGGTGACTCCAGTATTTGTTACATATGTCATGGGGCATCCGGCGTAAAACTTCAACAAATCTTTTCATGCAGTCACCAGTTAATATTTCCATACTGGATCAGTCGAGGCCCAGGTTAACAACGACCACCACCAGTACTGTTAGCCAACAGGGTGCTGGTGGAAATTGGGCTACTGTTGGCCGAAGGAGGAGAAGAGGCGGAAGGCATGGCCGAAGGCAGGAAGAGAGGAGAAAGGCTAGAACTGTGGTAGTGAGGGTCGGAACTTTGAATGTTGGCAGTATGACTGGTATAGGGAGAGAGATAGCTGATATGATGGACAGAAGGAAGGTTGGTATATTGTGTGTGCAAGAGACCAGATGGAAGTGGAGTAAGGCTAGGTGTATCGGAGGTGGGTTCAAATTGTTTTATCATGGTGTGGATGGGAGGAGAAATGGCATAGGAGTTATTCTGAAGGAACAGTATGCGCAGAGTATTTTGGCGGTGAAAAGGGTGTCGGATAGAGTGATGTTTATGAAGCTGGAAATTGATGGTGTAATGATTAATGTTGTTAGTGCATATGCTCCGCAAGTTGGGTGTGCAATAGATGAGAAAGAAAAATTTTGGAGTGAATTGGATGAAGTAGTGATGACTGTACCCAAGGGTGAGAGAGTGGTGATTAGAGCAGATTTAAATAGGCATGTTGGTGAAGGGAACAGTGGGGATGAGGAAGTGATGGGTAGGTATGGTGTTAAACAAAGGAATGCAGAAAGTCAGATGGTAGTGGATTTTGCGAAAAGGATGGATATGGCTGTGGTGAATACGTATTTTAACAAGAGGGAGGAGCATAGGGTGACATACAAGAGTGGAGAAAGATGCACACAGGTGGATTATATCTTATGTAGGCGGGCCAGTTTGAAGGAGATTGGAGACTGTAAAGTGGTGGCCAGAGAAAGTGTAGTTAGGCAGCATAGGATGGTGGTTTGTAGGATGACGTTGGTGATCAAGAAGAGGAGGAGGAGTGTAAGGGCAGCACCAAGGATCAAATGGTGGAAATTGAAAAAGGGTAATTGTGAGGTGGAGTTCAGGGATGAGTTAAGACAGACACTGGGTGGCAGTGAATAGTTACCAAATAGCTGGGTAACTACAGCAGAGCTAGTAAGGGAGACGGCTAGAAAGGTGCTTGGTATCACATCAGGACAGAGGAAGGACAACAAGGAGACATGGTGGTGGAATGAGGAAGTACAGAAGAGTATACAGGCAAAGAGGTTGGCAAAGAAGAAGTGGGATTGTCAGAGCAATGAAGAAAGTAGACAGGAGTATAAGGAGATGAGTGCATGGCAAAGAGAGAGGTGGTGAAGGCTAAGGATAAGGCATATGAAGATTTGTATGAAAGGTTGGACACTAAGGAGGGAGAAAAGGGCCTGTACTGATTGGCTAGACAGAGGGACCGAGCTAGGAAAGATGTGCAGCAGGTAAAGGTGATAAAGGATAATGAGGGAAACATACTCACAAGCGAGGAGGTGGAAAGAGTACTTTGAGGGGTTGATGAATGAAGAGAATGAGAAGGAGAGAAGGTTGGATGATGTAGGGATAGTGAATCATGAAGTACAATGGATTAACAAGGAGGAAGTAAGGATAGCTATGAAGAGAATGAAGAATGGAAAGGCTGTTGACCAAGATGACATACCTGTGGAAGCATGGAGGTGTTTAGGTGAAATGGCAGTGGAGTTTTTAACCAGATTGTTTAATGAAATCTTGGAAAGTGAGAGGATGCCTGAGGAATGGAGAAGAAGTGTTTTGGTATTGATTTTTAAGAATAAGGGTGATGTGCAGAGCTGTAGTAACTACAGAGGGATTAAATTGATCAGTCACAGCATGAAGTTATGAGAAAGAGTAGTGAAAGCTAGGTTAAGAAGGGATGTGATGATTAGTGAACAGCAGTATGGTTTCATGCCGGGAAAGAGCACTACAGATGCGATGTTTGCTCTGAGAGTGTTGATGGAGAAGTACAGAGAATGTCAGAAGGAGTTGCATTGTGTTTTTGTAGACTTGGAGAAAGCATATGGCAGGGTGCCTAGAGAGGAGTTGTGGTATTGTAGAGGAAGTCGGGAGTGTCTGAGAAGTATGTAAGAGTGGTACAGGATATATACGAGGGTAGTGTGACAGCGATGAGGTCTGCAGTGGGATCATCAAGGATCAGCTCTGAGCCCTTTCTTATTTGCAATGGTGATGGACAGGTTGACAGACGAGATCAGACAGGAGTCCCCATGGACTATGATGTTTGCAGATGACATTGTGATCTGTAGTGAGAGTAGGGAACAGGTGGAGGAGACGCTGGAGAGATGGAGATATGCTCTAGAGAGAAGAGGAATGAAGGTCAGCAGGACTAAGACAGAATATATGTGTGCAAATGACAGGGAGGATAGAGGAATGGTGAGTATGAAAGGAGTAGAGATGGCGAAGGTGGATGAGTTTAAATACTTGGGGTCAATAGTTCAGAGTAACGGTGAGTGTGGAAGAGAGGTGAAGAAGAGAGTACAGGCAGGATGGAGTGGGTGGAGAAGAGTGTCAGGAGTGATTTGTGACAGACGAGTACCTGTAAGAGTGAAAGGGAAGGTCTACAATAGGGTAGTGAGACCAGCTATGTTATATGGGTTGGAGACAGTGGCACTGACAAAAAGGCAGAAGTTTGAGCTGGATGTGGCAGAGGTAAAGATGTTAAGATGTTAAGATTTGCACTGGGTGTGACGAGGGTGGACAGGATTAGGAATAAGTATATTAGAGGGTCAGCCCAGGTTGGAAGGTTTGGAGACAAAGCCAGAGAGGCAAGATTACGTTGGTTTGGACATGTGCTGAGAAGGGATGCGGACTATATTGGGAAAAAGATGCTAAGGATGAAGCTACCAGGTAACAGGAAAAGAGGAAGGCCTAAGATAAGGTTTATGGATGTGGTGAGAGAGGACACGGAGGTGGTTGGTGTGACAGAGCAAGATGCAGAGGACAGGAAGAAATGGAAACAGGTGATCTGCTGTGGCAACCCCTAGCGGGAACAGCTGAAAGAAGATGATGATGTCATGGTGCCACTATGGGTGTCTAGTATCTGCTGCCATACCATTCAGCCACCCAATTTCCTTGCATGCTCACATCCATGCCATAGGTACAGGTAACAACACATTCTATTCCATATGACAATTGGTGGCTGATTGACTTACCTTGTGGGTGTTCCAGTATTGAGGATGGTGCTGTGCTGCAGGGCTGCCTATGTCAGATGTGCATAGTACACTCCCTATACATGGTTTAGCACAGGCAGTGTCATGTTTGGCATCCCTTTTATTGTATGTGAGAGTCAGAGTGAGGTGTTATTCCCCAGGTCCCTCCTGTGTCAATGTATGTGCTATGCATTGCCTCTTTGTCAAGGCCAGGGCATACTGGGCATGCCTCCTTCTTCCTACTGGGACAGGCTCTGGTTGTTCCTCCTCCAAGTCACTCTGTGCCTGTGCAGGCCTTGGCATTGGTGGGGGGCTGTGTGGGCCTGCCCCATGCTGTTCCTGTTGCAGCTGTTTCCGCAGGATCATATTGTGTAGCATGGCACATACAATGACAATTTGGTACATGTAGCTGGTGAGTACTGCAAGGCTCCACCGGATGTGTCCGGGCACCAGAACCGTGACTTGAGCATCTCAAACACACACTCTATTATGATTCTGGTATGTGTGTGTGCCTCATTATGGAGTTCTTGTTCGGGTGTGAGTGCATTTCTAATGGGTGTCATCAGCCACGGCTCCAGTGCATATCAAGCATCCCCCACTAGGTGACTGTGAGGGATGTTCCCATTGGCAAATCTGTGGTACAGCTGCGTCAGATGCCAGATGTGGGAATCATAATAGCTTCCGGGGCAGCCAGCACACACATTCATTATTATGCCCTGGGCATCACACACAACATGGTAGTTGATAAAGGGGAAGCCCTTGTGGTTGATGTAGACCCTACCCTGCTCACTGGGTGGTGCTTTAATGCATATGTGCATGCAGTCTATAGCACCCACTACCTCAGGGTATTCTGCTATTTGGTGGAACAGTTGCATATTGCTGGCCAATGCCTCATGGGTGTTGGGGAAAAATACGCGCTCACTGGCATGTGCTGACATGGCATCCAGGAACTGTTGGAGTACCATGGATGCTGATACCTCTGAGATCCCCATCATATCTGCAGTTGGCCTTTGGAAGGTACCTGTAGCTAGTATTCTTAGGCCTACAAATATCTTGGTATCCACTGGGATGGGTTCCCCTCTGTTAGTTCTGTATGTGAGGCATGGCCAGCACAGCTCAACAATTTGCTGTAGGAGGTCCCTGTCCATCCTATAGCGCTCCACAATCTCCAACTTATGTAGCCCCTGGTAGGTTACTCTGGGTCTGTACAGTCTCTTCCATCTCCTCACTGTGGGTTGATCGACTGCATTCCCATCCTCACCACCCTCAGCTTCTTCCACAAGTTGTATGATAGCTATTGCAGCCCCTATCATTTTGTTGTTTTGTTTGTTAAAAGTTCCCCGCTTGTATACACCGGTGGTGTAGAGTATGGGAAAAACCAGGGGGAAAGATGTTTGCATGGTTTATAGTAGTGTTCTGGGCTGGGCTTGTCTGCTGCCTGTGTAATTAGCTGATTCTGATACATTTCACCTGCCAGCTATGCTAGTTCTCCTAGATTACCTTCCTACTGCTGTTTTCCCTTCCCATTGCCTTCCTGTGTAAGCCGGGGGAGTGCTGCGCAAACAGAGTGCTCAAATGTGCACAGAGCTGCTATTTCCTGGTTTACTTTTTTTTTTCTTTAAACCACGTGCACACCCGCTTAGGCAATGTAAAGAGTGCTAGGCAGCCTCAGACACGTCCCCTTGCTTAACTCTGCTAAGCTAGGAGCAAACCTGTGCCACAGGGCTCCAATCCGCTTACAGTATGCCTGATACCCCCCCCCATGATGTTAGCTAACTCCTAGGCTTGCACCAAGCTATTCCTATTCTTACACTGTTGGGACCTGACTAGCATGCTGGGGAAAACTGGGATTCACTATCATTACCCTCATTTGCCTAGGATTGCCTGCTAATGCATAGTTAGATGTTTCACACTGAGCCTCTCCCCTTAGCAACCACTACTCACTGGCCATGTTGTCTTCTGGCTGCCATTGACCTTCATGGCAGAATAGTGATTTTAGTTAGAATGCTTATTTTAGGTTTATTTTATTATTTTCCCCCCATCCCATTTGCGCGCTGCTGCCCTACGCTTAAACAGCCGAGCTCAGCTAAAAACAATAAAAGTTGATGTTTTTAATTTTTAAGCTGTTTGCAATGCCAATGGCCTTATACTTGGCCATTGGCATGCTTCCTGAGTGATATGCACCCTTTATTTGGAGCTGTCACAGCTCTGTTTTGGATTTTGCAGAAATGTACTCGGTTACTAACCAAGTACATTTCTACAGATTGCACTAGTCCTGCACAGCCGGTTGCAAGCTTCCTGGATCACAAATTCACCTCATTTGCATGCATTTCTCCTGTAAATGGGGTGATTTGCATGCAGGGGCTTAGTCCATGTAGGACTAGTGCAGGAGCGCTCGTGCACGCCCCTGCAGGCTGTTCCTGGATTGCACGGCAGACATATTGCCTGCTAGAGCTCCTGCACTAATCCTGCACACCGTGCAAGGCATACAAAATCCGGGTTTGTAATTTTTAGTTTGCAATATTTTGTAAACAATTTACATTATCTTAGCAACCACTCAAGTTACATACATACTGCCAATGGCATTGTGTTCATATGAGGCTAAGCAGTTCAGTTTGAACTACATGACTGTTGAGATATTTAGAAAAACATGAAATTTATGACAATATAAATAAATATATGAACAAAAATTAATATCTGTTTGCCTGCACTAGACAGCAGTCAAATATCACTACTATTGTAGAAGTCAAATATCACTACAGTTGTGTTTGCCATTGTGTATGTTTTAAGATTAAATCTTTTAAAACTTTGTATGTAGCATGGTTTTGGAATTCGTAGTGCAAGTATGAAATAGCAGTATTTGATGCTTAGAGGTATCAGTGGGATGTAAGTGCAGAAACACCTGGAGGTGTCACTCGGCTGGAATGAGTTCAAATCCTTGTACAGAAGGAAAGGAAAATCCTGTTGTCCCTGACATACCATGGCAGAGCTCTGGGATTAATACTAGAGGAAGTAGCTATGGCCACTCAATAGGTCTACTCATGCAGTTATACAGCAGGCCTTTATGCACACACATGTTACTGACTCACATGTCATACAACAAAGAGTTACACAGAGGCATGGTGCTATATGCATTCTCTGGCCTAGTGGATGTGCAAATATGCCACATGCTTCATGTTAAACTGACTGTGCATGGTTTACATTACTACATATGATTATAGCAATGCACAGAATATGCAAATCACAAATATCAGTGTTATCTAGGATAATTAACATTCCTGTTGTAATAAGTGGCCTGTGTTAATGCAATATAAAGCACCACCACCATCCTGCACAAGACTGATGTGAAACATATGAACAGCATTTATTGAAATTATTGTCAAAATGCTGTGAATATGGATCATTAAAGTGAGAGAGAGAGGGAGAGAAGGAAGGAACACTGATAATGTAGCTGTTGCATCCCTGCAAAGTCTGTGGTGCCTATCAGTGGCAGTGAGGGTCAGCGAACAGCTGTCCATGTAACTGAGGCATATGGGGTGCGGCTTCCACCACAGATATGGCACACATCAGCATACATGCACACACATGTGAGATTGTGCAAGTGGAGAGGCACCCAGACTCAAATGTCTGCAGGATCACTACACAGGTGCGTACGCTTGTGTAATGAATTAAGTTGCCACAAGCTATCACATGGGATACCATGCCATCTATAGACTAGGGAAATGCCATAGGCTTTTATACCTGGAGTGTTACAGTACCACATATGGATGGTGGCAAAATGGAAACT